>NW_010319881.1:0-3109 GCF_000700745.2 Antrostomus carolinensis
TGTCCTCTGCAAACTGACCGAGGTTCTTCATCTTTCCATCACCCGGCAAAACTGAGGCACATTTAACAACTTCTAACCAAGGTTTCAGAGCTCCTTTCCATCAAGGGCATGTCTACGAGGTCAAGGTGCAACGTTGGCCACCAAGTTCCTCTTGCCTCAAAGACAATCTGCAACCAAACGTGCTCTGATCTGCAAACAAAGCTTTGTCCCAGCTGCCTCTTAGCCAGAAATATCAGCTGGAGCTTAATAGTTTTTAATCCTCTCTGGCACTTTTTTAAAAGCTTTCCAGAGAAATCTTGAAAGTAAAATTATTGTCTAAGTTCAGGATGATTCTTCATAAAATTCAACTTTTTCTAAATGAATCTTCCTTTTTTTTTAATTTGGAATGTTTAATTCAATTTTTTAATTTTTATTTTTTACTTTTTCCTTTGATTTTCACTTGTTTGCTTCACTGAAAAAACAAAAGAGAAAGGTTTTTCAATAAGAAACAATCTCTTATCCTCTTACTCTTTTTACTGCACATTTCTCCTGGGTCAACTGGATTTTCTAAGCTTAACTGAAAAGAATATGAGAACGTGAGTGCAGACAAGGAGAACGTTCAAAATCCCACAGCAGAGAAGGAACAATGACACCTCCCTTGATCTCCACACATCCACGTGCTTCTGATTAATTTATTGTGCCAAGTAGGGGAAAAAAAAGGTGGTTTGTTCTGGTCTTTCCAGCAAGAGTGTCCAGTACCCACCTACCTCATGAACCACCAGTTTAGAATCATAGAACCCCAGACTGGTTTGGGTTTGGGAGGGATCTTAAAGCTCACCCAGTCCCAACCCCCCTACCAGCAGCAGGGACACCTTCCACTAGACCAGGTTGCTCAAAGCCTCATCCAACCTGGCCACAAACACTTCCAGGGAGGAGCAGCCACAGCTTCTCTGGCCAACCTGGGACACTGGCTCACCACCCTCACAGTGAAGAACTTCTTCCTAATAGGTGTCCCCACTCTACGTTATACTCACCATAGTCTCCAGATACAATGTTTTCCCCTTATTTCAATGATCTCTGGTATCTCTGGATCTTAGGTAAGAGCCAGGATTTCTTAGATTAGATGTGAGGAAGAATTTCTTTGCTGCACGGGTTCTGAGGCATTGGAAGGGGTTGCCCAGGGCAGTGGTGGAGTCCCCATCCCTGGAGGGATTGAAGAGTCGTGTAGACACAGTGCTGAGGGACATGGGTTAGTCGGGGATTGGTCAGTGGTGGGTTCATGGTTGGACTCGAAGATCTTAAAGGGCTTTTCCAATCCAGGCAACTCTGGGATTCTGTAATTCTGTGATTTAACTTACTTCATAGTTTCATTTTCTTGTCAATTTGCATATGCATATCAGAGAACATTATTTTTTAAAAAACCCAATATTTCTCATAAGCTACTTGGCCAGAAACTAAACCAACTTATTCTGCATGAAATTCTCTTCACTGTGAGGGTGGTCAGACACTGGAACAGGTTGGCCAAGGAAGCTGTGGCTGCTCCTCCCTGGAAGTGTTTGTGGCCAGGCTGGATGAGGCTTTGAGCAACCTGGTCTAGTGGAAGGTGTCCCTGCTGCTGGCAGGGGGGGTGGAACTGGAGGAGCTTTAAGGTCCCTTCCAACCCAAACCATTCTGGGATTCCATGAAATCACTGTCCAAAGTTCACGTTAACCGAGGACTTTATCTTACAGGTGGCAACTTAGAAGACAGAAAAAAAAACATATTACCACTCCTCCTCCTCCTTCTCCAAAAGAAGTAAGTCAGGGCTCCCATCATCCACAACTGAAAAATTATATTCTCAAAGGGGTTTGGAAAACTGTAACTTCTCAGTTCTTCCCAAACATCTTTTTCTTTTCTCAGTAATTCTCATTCCCCTAATTCTTTCAGTACTGGTCTAGTGGAAGGTGTCCCTACTGCTGGCAGGGGGGTTGGGACTGGATGAGCTTTAAGGTCCCTTCCAACCTAAACCATTTGATGAGTCTATGATTCTAAGACTCATCTAAAGTATCATCTCATCTCCAGCGTGCAGTAACAGCCTGGGGAAAGCATCATCAGCTGGACATGGTGAGCTGATTCTGGTCTCCTGAAGTTCTGCTGATGGTCAAAACGTGCATCCAGACAACAATATTCAGAAGTCCTGATGGATGCACCCTCCATAAATGCATCTCATCTCTCAGAACCTACTTATCCTACTACCTTCCCAGGATCTTATGGCTGTGAATGTCACCAAAAAAATGTCATTTCAGCCTCTGGAAGTGCATCCTTCCAAAGAATTCCTTCAAATTGTAAACACTGGACTCTCAACCACCAGCACGCAAACAAAACAACCTCCATTTGAGTAGAATACAATGTATGAACCTGAATATTTTCTTTTTCAGGAGAGTCTAGCAGAAGAAGAAGAAGAAGAAGGAGAAGGAGAAGGAGAAGGAGAAGGAGAAAGAGAAAGAGAAGGAGAACGAGAAGGAGAAGAAGAAGAAAAAAGAGAAGAAGAAGAAGAAGAAGGAGGGGAAGAAGAAGGAGGAGGAGAAGAAGGAGGAGGAGAAGAAGGAGGAGGAGGAGAAGAAGGAGGAGGAGAAGAAGAAGGAGAAAAAGAAGAAGAAGAAGCAGGAGGAGGAGAAGAAGAAGAAGAAGGAGAAGAAGAAGAAGAAGGAGACGAAGAAGAAGAAACTCATTCTAGACTTTATGTCAGAGTGGTGCCTCTTTACAAGAGACAAGACCCCAGAGGGTTGGAAGTAGCCTCGGCATGGCTGCGAGAGCATTGCTGTGGGAAGTGCAGGAAGTCGAGCTTCCAAAAACCACCTCCTTAGTTTTTGGTTTTGTTCAGCTTTCAATAGCAACGTTCCCTTCACTGAAATAAACAGGTTTTCTTCCTGGTCCTGTTCACAGTAAGGATCTCGTTTTCTAGAAGGAAGCTGAACTCAACGTTCCTCTAAGGGTTTCCATCTCTGCTTCTGAAGCATTTATATGGCAGGAGTCCAGGTCATCACTTTATGGGCCTTGCAGACTCTCTAGGCAGAATCATGGTGAGATGGAGCTCAGTGTTTTCAAATTTTTTAGGCTGAGAGTTGAGATTGAGAAGCTCCACATGAGG
>NW_010319882.1:0-39285 GCF_000700745.2 Antrostomus carolinensis
AATACTGAACTCCCTGAATTTCTCTGGCAGTTTAGCAGGCTGGAATAACCTGTCCATGCTCTTCAGTGTGGCACAGGATGAGCTCCATGTGAATGATCTGCTGCAGAGACTCCGAGGCGCCTTCAACCTCTCCAAATGGAGTTATTACTCCGGTATCTGGAATGTGGTTGACAATTTACTAAACACTAAAAGGAATCTAACTGAAGTGGCTGCCTTTGCAAAGTTGTTGGAAGCAGCGGCAAACAACTCTGCCAACAGTTTGTCAGCTCTAGAAATCATAGAAGCCAGTCACTACATTCTCAGGAGGCTGAACTTCTCTGATCTTCTAAATGAATTCAATATAAGTTCCAGTTCAACTTTCCTCTCCAACAAAACTACTTTTGACAGTGCAATTGATATTGTCGCTCATCACTTCATTGTCATGGCAGAAACCCTGTACAACAAGACCCTACCTTGGTCTCAGAGTGACCAGACTCTGTCACCAACCAGTTTGATCACACGGTGAGTTTTCTTTTGGGGTATTGTAATTATGTTTATGGGTGGTGACCACCATTTTCATTCCAGCATGAGAGGTGTGTCATTCTCTTCCAGTGGAGCAACTTAAGCCCAGAATCACCATAATTTAGGACACTAGATGTAACATGGGTTAGACTGAAGAAGAGAAAAAATCTCCTCGAACTAAACATACAGCTTAAAGTGAGACTTTCAAAAATTTTCTGTGTTGGCATGTATCAGTTCACAGTGGGAGCAGAATCCTGTAGGAAGCTTGTCACCAGTGGTGAACTCTTTGGAAACTCTTTCTTTATGGTATGACTCTAATTTTTGATTCTTAGTCTCCCCTAGACATACCTTTCCAACTATATCTTGCATCCACAGTGAACCTTTCAAGTGTGTTTTCTTATACATTGGTTTGAGAGTGAATGACAGCCTTGGGAGATAACAGCAAAAAGAATTGATGAAACAAAAATTGTGTGGGTACCCATTTAGGATATGTCATGGGAGACACACATAGCTTCATCTGGAATTCTTATTTACACTGCCAGGGAGCAGCCTCTGCACAGCTGACAGGTCACTCACTAATATACCTTGTTTGTGAAAGAGAAGCTGATTTAAAATCCTCTTATTTTCAGATTTCTGTTTTTAGAATTTGAAAACACCATCTTACAGGTGACAGTGAATAACAGCTATAACCCTTACCTGATGTGTTTAATAAATGCCACTGAAGTTGAAGACAGCAAATTGGCAGGTAATCATGAATTTCATTAATGTTGTGGGACCTCAGCTGGAATATGTTGTGCCTGTCTTTTCAAAGTGTTTTCTCTAATGGTGAGAAGGAATGGTGCTACTGGAGCTGCGAGACATGGGGAAACCAGATTCCTTTTTTGTTTATGTCACACTGTGGACATAAGTTTGCCACCCAACTCTATCCAAAAGCCATGTGTACTCTTCACTATGTGATGACAGGTAACTGACAAGTCAGATAAAGAAATCTTACAAATAGAAATCTATATTGCCTTCACATCTTTGTGTACCCATAAGATGACAGCAGTTATTCTTGAGAGTTAACACAGTACTTCACATAGATATTCATCATATGAGCTTATTGTAAAACCTGAGAGGCTTATCTGCGAATAGAGATATCGCATGTGCTCTGAAGGGCACTGTTAGAAGTCCTGTTTCCAGTGTGGGGTGGATTTCTTTAGGAGCAAAGCACCTACTTGGACTGTATCCATTAAAATCCAGTGTGGTGGGCTGACCCTGGCTGGACACCAAGTGCCCACCAAAGCTGCTCCATCACACCCCTCCTTGGCTGGACAGTGGAGAGAAAACCTAACAAAAGGTTTGCAGGTCGAGATAAGGACAAGGAGAGATCACTCACCAGTTATGGTCACAGGCAAAACAGACTCAGCTTGCACAAAATTAATTTAATTTGTTACCAATCAAATCAGAGGAGGATAATGAGAAATAAAAACTAAGTCTTAAAACACCTTCCCCCCACCCCTCCTTTTTTCGCAGGCTCAACTTTATTCTTGGGTTCTCTACCTCCTTCCCCCGAGTGGTCCAGGGTGATGGGGAATGGGGGCTGTGGTCAGTTTATCACACATTATTTCTGATGCTCCTTCCTTCTCTGAGGGGGGACTCCTCACATTCTTCCCCTGCTCTAGTGTGTGGTCCTTCCTACAGGAGATGGTCCTCCATGAACTTCTCCAACATGAGTCCTTCCTATGGACTGCAGTTCTTCATGAACTGCAACAGCATGGTTCCCTTCCACAGGGTCCAGTCCTTCAGGAGCAGACTGCTCCAGCGTGGGTCCCCTGCATGGTCACAAGTCCTGCCAGCAAACCCACTCCAGCATGGGCTTCTCTCTCCATGGGGCCACAGGTCCTGACAGGAACTTGCTCCAGCACAGGTCACAGCTTCCTTTGGGCAGCCACCCGCTCTGGCATGGGGTCCTCCAGGGCTACAGGTGGTCATCTGCTCCACCATGGACTTCCATGGGCTGCAGAAGGACAGCCTGCCTCACCATGGTCTCTGCTCTGGCACTTGGAGCATGTCCTCACTCTCCTCCTTCCCTGACCTTGGGGTCTGCAGGGTTTCCTCCCACCTATTCTCACTCTTCTCTCTGACTGCAGTTGCACAGGGTTTGGGGTTTTTTCCCCCTCTGAGCTATGCTATCAGAGAGGCACTACCACCGTCACTGATGGGCTCGACCTTGGCCAGCAATGAGTAAATCTTGGAGCTGGCTGGCATTGGCTCTGTCAGACACAGGGGAAGCTTCTGGCAGCTTCTGACAGAAGCCACCACTGTAGCCCCCCAGCTAACAAAACCTGGCCATGCAAACCCAGTACACCCAGATTACAACCTAGGTCTTGGTCTGTGACTTCAGATGTCCTGAGCCATGTGAATTTGGTGGAAAATAGCAACGCTTAGTAGGCCTCAGAAAAGAGGATATTCCCATCTGTGAAGTTTCTGCAAGCCTGGCATTTTGAGTTACAAAAGTAACTTTTATTTTTTTCCTTGCACAGAAAACATCACACTGCTTTTGAAGCAAACTCATCTGAAAAAGAACCCTTTTATGCAAAATAATACCTCTGAGAAACATTCAACCATACCAGAGCTCCTGAAGCTAAAAGTGAGTCTGCTTAAAATGCTGACTTGAAGGACATCCCGCAGTGATACATGAATGTGCAATAGAGGTTTGGAAAAACAGAATATGGAAAACAAGTTTCTTAAAAGAACAGCTGATAAAAACTAGGACTGGAAGTCCTGTTTTCTGCCTGCTGCCTATATTTAAAGGTCACTATTAAACTGGGCTGAGGAACTTGTTCTATGAGTCCCTACCAGTGTACACCTATTTTTCTGAGAGGTGTTCCTGTCCTCCCAGTTTGTTGGACAGAGAGGCTTCTGTTTTCCTCCAGCCATCCCAAAAGGATGAGCACTGCATAGGTTGCCAGTGGCAGCATGTTCCTTATAAATCAGTGCAACGATAGTTTTAAAGTTCAGTACGCTGAGACTTGGCAAAGCCCCTTGCAGAGCTGAGATCAGTAGTCCCTGTTCCTAGCTGCCTCAGCTTCATTTGAGAAGCATATAGGGAGGAGTTTTCAAAGGCACAAATAGCAGTTAGATACCTCTGCCCTGCTGAAAATCAGTGGAATTATGCACACCCAGTTGGCAGTTATCAACACCAGTACATTAGTTACCACTGTGTCTAAGGAGCTTTAGCAACACCAGTGGGGCTGGAGTCCAAGTCCCCACATGCTCCCTTAGGCCTAGATGTCTCACAACACCATAATGGTTTCTGAGATTAAGCACCTAAAATTCTGAGATTAAGCACCTAAGCAATATTATTTCATGGGTTTCTCTCACTAGCTTTGGCAATGCCTCATTTAGATAAATTCCTTGTTAAACCATACATACATGATTGCACTAATAGCATGACTGTGCTTTATTCTATTTCTCTCTATGAGAAACATAATTTTAAAGTCTTTTTTAAAAAAAAATTATGATGCAGTGCTGTTGCTGCTTAATATATCCCTAACAATAATATAGTGAGCCTGAGTGTGACAGGTACTTGTAGACACAAACCAGAAAACAGTTCTTGCTATAAGAGACTGAGAATGTAAATAGTGATGTCAGACAAGAGGGAAGCCCATAATAGCAGAGCAGGCAAAGGATTATAATTTTACACTGATTGGCAGATGTGCAAGTCTTGACTTCTAGACAACTTTGTTTTCTATGTTGTAGTATAGATGATCAGGTGATATCTAAAAGGCTAAACCTGTTGCACAAGGTAAATTTATTTGGTCTCTGGGAAGATTAATTGGTCAGCAGGTGAGCCCAAATGGAATATCGCTGTGTACATGTGCTAGGCAGAGGAAATGATAAGTTAGGGCTTTCAAGGTTTATTAGATCCTGTGCAGTGTTGTATAGCCAGGTCTGCTACAAACTCCTGTAGGAATGATTCTATGAACTGTTCTATTGAAGACCTTTTGAATGAACTTAAAATCTGTATGAAAATTATAAACCTAAAGAAAAATGGAAAGGGGCAACTAGACTCTTTAAAACTTATCTTTTATAATTCTGTCATCTAACTGGTGTTTGTGTGTTTGTCTTCCTTTTCAAAATTTCCTTTGAAGATATCTCGCCTCCGGGATCTGACAACACTTCTTTGTGACTATGAGAGCTTTAAGTCAATACAGCATATTTGCCATCTCCCTAATGTTAGCTTTGGAGAACTGTGTGAACAAAGTCAATCTCATGAGCACCTCCTCCGCACTGTTGAACTGAGCAATCAAGTTGTGAGCAATGTACTGAGTCACAGAAGAATCTCCCAAGAGCTTCAAAATATACTGATTGGGGATACCACAAACATCCAGACACAAATGAAATGGTGAGGCTCTCCCTCTGAGTTAGACTGCTTTAGTATTCTCTTTATGAAATGATGAAATGGCTTCTTGCCTTCTTTTCATGTTCCAAATTCTGTTGTTTGTTTTGTTTTTCCAATTAGGTTTCAAGAAAATGTACCAGAAATTGCTTTCTTTCAAGAGATTCCTCAGTATATGACTATTTTGAATTCCATGTTGAACATCACTGAGAATTTAAAGGATTCTAGCAAGCAAGGTAGTAGTCTGTATTTACTTCACAATGTTGGTAAACATTGTCACTAGTATCTTCATTTCTGCTGGAAATCACCAGACTTGTTTACTTGCCAGGAAGAAGTGGGATTAATGAGATAACTATACACCATGTCCCATGTCCTTGGGATCCTTTATCTAGGGTAATTAGCCTAGATAAACCCTATATAATTATAGAGCCTGTTCTAGACACCCATTTTGTTTTCTGTACTGCCCAAAAGGTCCTTTGTGCTGGAAGTCCCAAGTCTTTGTATTTGAGCAACTTTTGCTATACTAGACCTGTCAACAGCAACCCACAAATCAGACTGTAAAACCTAGGAAATATGGCTGTATTTTGCAGGTTTGGTTTTTGTTTGTGTTGTGTTTTTTTTTTTATCAGCACTGATGTGCCACACTTCCATGCTTTACCTAAAATCCTCTCTGTGTGCTTAAGATTGCTGTAAGTCTGGAGAAAGCTGTTACATCAATTGTTCTTTGTTCTTTACAGAAAAGTTGAGAGATGTGTTTAAAAATGTGGACCAGCTCAAAGAAGATCTCAAAACCACAACAGTAATATCCACAGCCAGTGTTGATGCTCTTCTGGAAGCATCTCTCCCAGAAAACAGCAGTCAGGTAAGTTTGTTGTTATCCTGGTGGGAGATCGTGCTGCTTTCTACCTCTTAGACCATTAAAACTAGAATTTGTTAGTGAATGCAGCTAAGCATGTGTGACAGCACAGAGGGAGGTAGAGAATCCCACAGGGATAGACTGCAGAGCATGTTATGGATCAAAATAGCCATCAGAAATGCAGTAAGAGCAGTCATTGACGTCAGTTCAGCCATTGGAGACCAAGAGCCATATGGTCTCTCTGGCTGTCACCAGTAGCTGGTAAGCAGCCATGCATTGCCTGGTGAGTGATTGCTCTGGTCCCTAGCAAGGGCACAGCTCACTGTAAGAGGCTAATTAGGACAGTGGGGTCCTTGGTAGGGTCTTCAGGGCTGAGGAGTTGTTGCAGTCCAGATGGAAAAGCGCACTTCTAACTAAAATTTGTGAGAGCACTTGGGGTCCAAAAATAACCTCCCATAATGAGAGATGAGCTTGCCTTCCTCAGCCTCCTGCACAAGTAGAACTCCAGATGCTTTTCCCCTTCCCAACCATCTTGTCTGGACTGAGCCCCAAAGAACGTGCACTTTTCCAAACTTCATGTGCATCAGTCAATGGGAAATTGAAGCCACAAAAGCTTTTATTACTGTGCAAGCTGGGCAGTAAAACACAATCTTTAAGATTTGTCCCTTGGAGCAGGAGTAATGTGTAGGCATTCTCTGGTTCTCAGGGTTGAAATATGACATTGTGGAAAGAACAACAGCAAGGCAAGATTAATTCACGCATACTGGAGCGGGCAGTCTACCCCCTAAGAAATCTTTTCTTCCTTTGTGCAAACACAGCTCATTTCTCAGATCCTCCAGATGGAGTCCTGTAGCGTCCATCCTGCTGACCCACAGCTGCAACCAGTAGCAGAGGAGCTCTGCAATCTCTCTCTTTCAGAGAGGACTCGTGAGATGTACATCCTGGGGGTCACTCTGTTACGACACTTAGACATTTACAATTTCTTATACAAGGTTAGTACTGGATTTGTAGAGTGCTTTCTATAGTCTTTGCTGCATGTAGTGGCTGAAAGGTCATAAAATATCATTGCGGTGGCCAGAAGCTATGCTGATTTACACAAGCCAAAGATCAGGCTTTGCTCATGCAGTAATTTTTATTGCATATCCATGCTGTGACACTGTGGATATAAATGAGGATCCCAGCTGGTGTAAAGCAGCAAACCTCATTTAAAAGCACTGGACCTACTCAAAATGCCTCCCTATCTGCTAGTATCATTTATACACTGTCACAACCTCTTGAACATTCCCAGCTGAGTTCAGGCTTCCCAAAAATAAGGCTCTGGGATAAATTTTTTTATTCCTTGAAAAGGGAAGCCCTGGAAAAAGTCCTCTAAAGTATATTTTCCCCAGTCTAGTTGGCACTGCCAAGTTACTAAGTGATTCAAATATCCTACGCGTACAACTATATAAAAATACCATGCACTGAGAAGTACATATTGAATACATATTTTAAAATATGTTACAGAAGTGATCCTGGGGTAAAAAAAGTTATTAAATAAGAATACCAATGAATTTGTCTCAGGTCAAAAGTCACTTGTAGTTGACATCTACGTTGTGCAAAATGCCACCTCTTAGAAACTTGGATTATATCCCAGATAACATCTGATACATATTTCCCAACTGTAGGTGTTTGGAAACTTATACCACTCAGAATATGTAATGTTCAGGGGAGTGGTTTGCAAAAGTGCTCGGGGATTTGGGAGCACAAATCCCATTCATTTCCCATGGGATATCTGCTCCCTTAAGCCTCCTAACAGTTTTGAAAACCCCACAATCTTTGTCTTGGAATTAAGACAATATGGGCACGTACATGTACATGCACACAGGTTCCTGCTAATTGTAATTTATTTGCTTCCTACCTCTTGTAGATGTTTTTCCCTAAGGAACTTCAGAAACCCGTGGACAAGATGTTAGTCTTTCTGACAGAAATGAAATATTTCAGACACCAGGTTGAATCTGGCGTTGATCCATTGCTACAGGCTATTCATTCACTGAAAACACTCCGGCAGTCTAGAAAGGTGCCAGTGACTAAGGTATGTGTAGTCTGCATGTGCTTTGGAGGAAAAACACCACTGGAACAGTTTCCACAGGAATTTCTTACCCTAGAAGCCAGAGGTGCATTAAATCATAGATGACAGTTTTTCTTTTAAAGCTGTGGTTCCATAACAAGAATGTCTATCAAACTTCTATGTTGCCTTCCTGGGAGAGCTTTGATTTGGAGCAGTGGGACTTGCTCATAATGGGGGACACACTAAGAAGAAAAATGCAAGGGATAAACAACTGTCTTGGAAGAGGGTCGACTTCCAACAAAATATACCAGTGTACTGGAAGGGGTCAGCCTGTGAAAGCAACTGGAGAACTGCTCACTAAAGGCTATCCAAAACCACCTCAGTCAACAGCAAAAATTTGCTCTAACTTTAGTGTGGGTTGGAACACACCCAAAACCTCAAGACTGCCCGAAACACTCATTACATACCCAGTCCTGCTCCAATAGCTGCAATAACTTCAGGTTGCACTAGCTTCATCCAGCACTGGATCCAGTCCCTCTCTGATCCATAGTCAATGACTGCATAGGTCACAGGAATTGCTTCTGGTGATCACTTGGCCTGCTGGTTGCAGAACCACATGCAGTCATGGACTAGATGGGGGTAGGGGATGTGCACATCAGTGTAATGAATTCTGTCATGTAACCCAGGGTGTGTATGTGTCACCAGGCACGCATTATAGGCAATTCCTATACGTGCATTATAGGGAAGTCCCACATTGGATCTTATACCTGTAAATGAATTTCCCACCTCTGCAATTGCAGAGGTTAGTCATAAAGGCATGTCTTCCGTGGAAAATCCCTGGTTTTGTGGAGACAAACTTCTCAGGAGAAAGCAGTGTAAAAATATTCAGTCTTTGCCTTCTAATTCTGTTATTTCTTTTCCCGCTCAGAATGGGATCCTTTTAGCATGCAGGATTTATTTGCATTTTGTCTTTTCTGCAGGCATTATTTAAACCAAACAACTTCAGGATAACACGTGGCACATTTAAGTCCATGTCAAAAGTTCTCTGCAACCAGGAGATCACACCCCTGTTTTTTGAGTCCTTGCTTCCAGATTTTGGAGACCCTGTAAGCAACAGTTCTTCTGTGGAGGATGTCCATGTCCAAAAGATGATGAGGAAATATGGGATTCCTCATGACTCCAGTAAGTCTGGCTTTTCCTTAAGGCAAAAATATTTCAAAGCCAAACTCTACTGTTTCCAGAGGGATCCAGTGCTGAGCTGTTCCCCTGTATGTCTCTGGAGGGCTGTAAGTGTTCATGATTTATGCTAGCTGAAGATCTACACTACCCTAATTATTGGTGGTTTATTTCCATAAATGTTAAAATGAAAAAAGCCTATGTAACAGAACAGGGCTTGATACTGCACTGTTTCCTGTTTGTTAATGATCTGGTCTTAGGGCTTGACAGGTCACTGTTTTTTCTTGATGTGTAGTTTTTCTGACTGTACTGACATTATTAGCTCCTCTGAGTTCATGAAACTCCATTTAACCTTCAAGCAGAGAATGCTGGCTTGAACACAGAGACTCTTGTTGTCTTGAGTTCAGCAACATGAGATCTTGGGAGTGGATTGCTTTTGTCAAGACACATTATATCAGTAAGTGAAGAGGGCCCTGAAGTCATTCCCTGGACACAGCAAAAAACTAGGCAGATGGGAAAAAAAGAAAAAAAGACTGGTAGCTTTCTCATGTCTGCTCTGTTTGTGCTCTGTGCAATTTGTTTGCTTTTCTCCCTTTGCAGCACCCTTTTGCTTATCCTTTTACCTGGACCTGGTCAAGACCCCAGCTGGAGCTTTAATTTGGTCTTTTTTAAAACCATTGGTGCTTGGGAAGATCCTTTTTACACCAGATACCATAGAAACTCGAGCAATCATGGGAAAGGTATGGCTCTGTTTACAGTACATCAGGATACGCCCACTCAAAAGGGTTGCAATTTATCTATCACAGGCTTGTTTCCTTGAGAGGCAGAAGTCTATTTTCTGACTGTTTGGAGTATTAGTCAAATTATCTTTTCCTAGTTGCATTGCTGGTCGTATGAGTCATCTTTTGTCTTTGAATGAATTTGTCTTTGAATGTTCAAAAAATTGCTGTTGGTCTAATATTTGTAATACAATTTTTTAAGGCCTTCGCTTTATGAAGTTTCACTTCCATATTTTCAGCCAGTAATAGAGAGATGTCTCCCAGGACAAATGCTATAACCAGTACTTGTTCACAAGCAGACCAGTGGTAGAAGGAAATCTGATATCCAAGACATGTTCTAGATGTTGTATGTGAGGCCATATTTTTAAGTACTTGCATCCAAATTCAGTGTGTTAAGTGGCATGTTGCCAGGCGGTGATAGGATGCTGAGAAATAGGATATCCTAAGGAAACAACATTTGTTCTTAGCTGTTTTATTGACTTATTTATTTTTAAAAAGCTTTAAGGTACTGAATAAGTGAATCCTTCTATGTTGTGGGTTTTTTTTATAGTCTAATGCAACCCTGAAGCAGATGGCTGATCTAGCCCTGAAGTCCCAGGAGTGGCTGGACAAGTCTCCTGTCATCATGAATTCACTGACTAAGTTAAACCAGACAGTTCCGATGATTAAGGTATGAGATCCTACCTCCCCTGTCTCTCTCGTGGGAGGAAATTGGGATTTCTTCACTGCAGTAAATTGGGGTTCTGGGGACCTCAGGGACATCTTAAGTCAGCTGGGGAAACCCTTTGTCCTGGACTTCATAGTTTCTGTGCCTAACTGCCCGTTCCTGTGACGGAAATACTGCTGATGCACCTTTCCATGCAAATCCTCTTTCTGTTTGTAATATGCTCCCTGACACTGGCCGTGCTGAGGGCTGCTGGAGGGCTGAGATGAGCAGGGAACGCTCGTCAGTTTGTAAATTAACTTTCTGCTTGATGGAGTGATCCAGCCAGCCAAGACCAGGCAAGAAATGACTTTTTCAGAAAATGAAACAGTATCTATAATAAGCATATAGCTCTGGGTACACACATAAGAGCTAGAAGATGTCTTTGTACTTCAATGAATGTAAATAAAATTTCTTTTTCCCCTCCTAAGGAGCCTAGCCTTGCTCCTATACTGAAAGCAGTAGGCTGTAATGTTTCACATACTTGCTTCCCATTCTCTGCAGTAAAAATTGTCTCCTTTTCTTACAAAACTATGAAAATGAGATCTCTGGAACCCTAAAGCATTAGAAGTTAATTTCAGTGGCTGGAATTCATTGTAATTTCCATGGCACTGAGAGAAAATCCAGAGTGGAATATGCAAAAGTGAAATGAAATGTTCTCTGCAAACTGCACTCATTGGTGGAATAATGAAACTATTTAGCCAAACAAAAATCTGTCTCCTGGTTTCCAAGCCAAATTTTGGTCACCTACCCATTGTGCTCTGGCTGTGTTCACAGGACTTAAAACAGACACCAGTGAATTTTACTGCACTTTTAGAATAACAGAGATTATCCATGATTTTTCCATGGGACCCTAGTGTCTGGTGGAGATTCTCTTGACTCCAAGAAATGCTAGCTTGGACTCTCAGAGCTCTGTATGATGTTTTCATTGCTAATATTTCCCCATCCTGATACACAGAGTGAAATATGGAAGGTCAGGAAAGGAGTAGGAGTGGGTTGTACAAATGCTCAGTGAAGGCAACTGGGCTGCTGTATTTTAGAAATACACTGAATAAGCTCAAGGGGCTTCTGGTCAAACTGATGCTTTTTCTTTTTCCTTGTTGACAGAACACCCTACAGAATCCCTTTGTGCAGGTTTTTATCAAGCTGATGGTGGATTTGGATGCAGCTGAACTGCTAAGTCAAATAAACAAACTGGGTAAGTTGGTCCCGCCATGCGCTGCCCTCTTATTTGTACTTCAGGTCTGGGATCTCCAGTGTCACCAAACTGTAGCCATCCTCTGGTACTGCTCTTCTCTGGCCAGTATCAGATGCTTTAGTGCAAGGCAATCTCAGCTGTGATTCAAAAATCTTGTGGTCTATGGGAAAAGACTCTTAGAAAGCAAAGAGCTTCTCTGAAGAGATTTTTTTTTTTTTTAACTTATATAAAGAGATGTTGAAGGGATAGTAGGATGGGAATCTCTGCAGCTGAATGTGGCCACTGGAGGACAGTGTTTAGCCATAATTAGCACTTCAAATGAGCTACCTGGGACTCTGCTGGGAAACGTTGTGGAGAGCTCACTTGCATCACATGAGGGTTCAACTTAAAAGTTTTCCAGAGCAGAAAAGTGAGGGATCAGATAAAGGTACCCAGGCTGATGAAGCCAGAGGCATCATTGCAGGAGATGCTCTGCTGGAATTTGCTGTTCTCTGGTGGTCTTGCCTGGTCCTTCAAGGTGAGAATTGCTGGTGTGCACTGTGGGAAACATCAGCTAACAGCAGTGGTGGGTACATCCCCTGTTAGTGCACAGCACGGTGATCACAGTTCCTTCCTACCTAGTCATATTGTACCTACCTGCTTTTTCAATGAGCGGCCATGCGTGTCAACATAAATCTGGGTTATGCCAGCAAAACCAAGCATAAACCAAGAGTGGTTGTAGTCTCTTGCAGTCAGAGGGATGCTTACATACCGTTTGTGATAACCCCTGTGTAATTTCAATGAGTAGCATCTCCTGTCTTAGCTCCCCATGAAATCATGGTGCCTGCAGCAGCTGTTCCATATTAGTTACAGTGCATTATACGGTCACCTTTTAAAACAGCCAGGAAACAGCAGTGTCTTTATTAAACTACATTATCAGGTTTAGTACACACATCAGCACAACAGGCATAACTTTTCCTTGATGTGCTTGCATAAAGCACATTCTCCCCTGAGACAGAGCAACTCAACAGATGAGTTGATTCCAACAAAAAACATAAGGTGTGGAATGAATGGCGAGCATCACGTGCGAGCCTAAAACCTCAGCAGGTTAGTAACAACTTGTGATTTGGGATGGCTGTCACATCCCATTGCTGGCATCCTCCCAAAGGCAAACTCACGAGCATGTTACAAATGATTAACATAAAAATTGGGTCAGCAACATGCCTTCATTGCACTGCTAAGTGCAGAAATGTATTTTACACTTAATGGTTAGTATAATGGGGGTTTTTTTGCTTCCTTTCTGGTGTCATTGTTAGTGTAAAGAGCAGAATGATGTGATGGATTTTTTGCTGTGTATAGTGATGCTACTGGTTTTGTTTGTGGTTTTTTGTTTTGTTTTGTTTTGTTTTGTTTTTTTCAGATAATATTCGTCTGGAATTACAGAACAACGCTGACATTGTTGACCAACTGAATACATTAGCTACCCTTGCTGTAAATGTGTCCTCCTGTGTCTCATTTAATCGCATTCAAGCAGTCAGAAGCTTAGAGGAAATGGAAATGGTGGCTAAAGAGCTCTTTCTGAAGAATGAGCTTTTTGCAAGTATGTGACAGTCTCGAGTAACCCCATAAATTAAAGTTAGTCTGGTACAGGGTGGGAGTCCAGGATACTAAGTTCAGCTTTCCACCAGCTACTGTTGTGGTCACAGCTCCCACCACACAGCAGTCAATTTTCAGCTACTGTGTGTGGGACCTGCACATTCAGACCTCCTTATAACAGTGTTTTACACTCTTTTTTTATACCTCCTTTTCTCTTTCACCTCCACTGTCTGTATAGAAAGCCTTTGGTCAGCTGTGTTTTGTTTAATTCTCAGTTTGAACAAAATTTCACTGCATTTAGGAGATCTTCATGACAGCTGCCTTCTTTGAGGCTCCCCTGGAAAAAGATGCTTTAATTGAGAAAGATATCATAGAAACATTTAGGTTGTAAAAGATCTTTAAGATCATAGAGTCCAAATATGAGAAAGTTCAGGTTTTTTAGAAGATCATAAAGCTCTTCAGATGTTCCAGTCCAACACTAGCATATTGTGTTGAGTCTGCTCAATCACACTTCTCACCTTTGTGGGATTGGACTGCAGCTTCAGATCAGGCTGCAGAGAGGGGCAGGGGGGAGTAGAAAATAGGAACTTATATTAATTTGAATAATATAAATGTGTCTGAATTTTTTAAGGATGCCCAGTATCTCCTCAATTCGGATTTACTTGTAAGCCATGTTACCTGTTTGATTTTATACCTCATTATTGAGGGGTAGATAGAAACCTTGTCTTTTCTTGGAACTTCAGACACTGATAATATTTGTCTATTCCCATAAAAGCAGTTTTCTTCCATGTTTGCTCTCCATCCCATCGTATGCTTTATATGTGGAATAATCAGGAAAAATATTCTTGAGAGAAAAACTTCTGTGGTATTGCCTCTACTCAAACAGATATTTTAAAGGGAAAAAAGTCCTGTCTGTCAGACTGTTTCTAAACCATGACATTTCCTAACAGGAACTTGCAAAGCTTTTATATTCTTAGACATCTCAGCTGTGTGGAAATTTGTGTGGGCACAAAAATGTGTGTGTAGGTCATGAACAATTTTCAACACCACGTTGCTGAGGTTTTTTATGTTACAGCATCACTAGGTGAGCTCTGTTGATAGAGTATCTTTGGGCACGTTTACGAGAGGTGTGTGTGCCCGTGTGACATACCTAACACGTATGTGCCAGTCCATGTTAGCAGCAAGATTTTTCCAAATACAGCTGGTTATTTTGAGAGCCTTTGGTTTTTCAGTGCTCAGTGGGAAAAGATTTAAAGGCTCTGGGGATGTATTTCACATCTAGAATCATTGGTCACATTTGAAAGTACGAGTAGCTGTTGTGATGTATCGTTTCCACTTCCAGATCCTCGATAAGCAGCCTAACCATCTGAGCATTATTTGTGCAGAAAAGAAATGAAATGATGGATTATAATGTAGAAAAGGCTTATAAAAATGAGGGCTCCTACGTATCTCTGTGTACTGCTCCCCTGCTATCAACTCTGAAGGAAAGCCTTTTCCCTTTCTTTTCCAAGGTATCATTTTCAAGCTGCCTTCAAGCCATAGCAGCCCTGGAAACTCAGTTCATGGGGACGTGGCCCTCCCTCCTGTGCTCAACTACACCATCCGAATGAGCAGCAGGATCACACAAACCACCAACAGAATAAGGGAGCGCATCTGGACAGTGGGCCCGCACAATTCCACCTCGCAGAGCCAGATTTACAGCCGGGCCTTTATTTATATCCAGGACAGCATTGAAAGAGCCATTATTGAATTACAGACTGGCAAGAAACCAGAGGAAATAGCTGTTCAAGTCCAGGCCATGCCTTACCCCTGCTACAATAAGGATATGTAAGTTTGTGTGGGTTTTGTCTTCATGCTTTGTGTAAGCTCATCGTATCTGACTGGTGATTCACCAGCTGCGCTGGTCTCCTTAGGACCATGTTGAAATGGCTTAGAACTAATTTAATTTTGTGGTTTGTTTTGGTATTTTTTCCCCCAAGAGTCTGAACAAAAGAGGGCATTTACTCTAGTGTAAATGGTCTCCATTTAGTTTGCCTAATCTTTTGTTTTCAGTGCTCTGCCTGTACCTGAATTGTCATGGTAACTATAGGTTTTACAGCAGGTAAAGTTCACTGTTCCTGTTTCACTACACATGGTGGAACTGAGACAAGGGTTGGCAGGACTTGGGTTAAGTATAAGTGTCATCTTGTTCTGCGGTTGTTCACATGCAGACAATGCAGTGGAACTTAGAAAATTTATGTTTTGGGCAAAAAAAGAGTCCCTAGGTCTATGATCTTTCTTCCTAGAGATTGCTGTCCAGCTGTGGTATTTGGTATTCATTCCAGTGATTCTAGCTAATGTTCAGTATATAGTGAATAGTTCTCGATACAGGTGCCTATCAGGTACTTTAAGAAGGATAAGAGGGAAGATGAAATTGTACCATTCATCTCTGCCATAATGAGGGAAGACAGAGAAGCTTTTGATGTGCTAAGTTGTCAGGGTTAACAGCCTATTATACATGGCAGTGCAGTATGAACTGTGTGTAGACCAGAATAAGTTTTGAATGGTGAATCAGATCAAAAAGTTTTGGATCATCTTCTTTTCCACTCATCTTGAGCCAGATCTGCAACTAGTATAAACTACATATCTGCCAAATGCAATAGAGAGAAGTGAATCTCTCACAGCTGAGGACCTGTCCCTCTGGCAAGGCAATTTTGGTCTGTGTTGGAAAGCTGGCAACATGGTACTTCCTCGGAGTTATTACCCTGACTGCAGCTGGTGGCCAAACTGAGTGGAAAACACACAGGGGAGGGATTTCAATGTCCATCAGAAAGCACTGAAAGATGTTCAGCAAATGGTATTGGTAGGTTGGATGGTCACTCTGCCCTGACATGAGGGTCTTCCTTGGACCAAAAGTACAGACTAGACCTACGAGCTCTTTCTATTGAAAAGCCTGCGTGTCTGCTACATGAGCTAAAATATTATCTGGGAGCTACAGCTACAGAAGCTGTAGCAGACCCATTCACCTCCTGGGTCAGCCTGTCACTTAAGAGAGCTGGCGACCTGTAATCTCTTCTCAAGGTAACAGCGGGCAAAGCGCCTGCGAGTACATGGGCAGTAAGCATTCAAACCAAGTGTCAACTTCTTGCAGCAAATACATGGATTATTGCTGTGAGATAGTTTTGTACAGTGATTAACTGCCTGCTGGAGGCATTTACTACAGTATTATCTGCTCCTTTTCTTGTTCTTGGGCTGCTGAGAAAACTGCTTGCCTTCGGGTTTCCCTCCTCACCCCAGGTTCAGAGGGACACGAGTTTGCTCAATTATTAAAATACCTAAAGGCTTTGGATTTGCATGTAGTAGAAGTCATCATAAAATGTCTGTTTCTCGATTGTTATCACATTGTTACCATCCTGTAAGGAAATGGAGAGAATACAGATACCCGTACACAGAAGATATTGGGAAATGCTGCATTTTTAATAGCTTAGAGATCATGCACAAGGTGGTAGCCAAAAAACCTCCAAACAACAAAGAACTAGTAGAGATACTGAAATGCTTCTTCATTGTTCTTTATACATATTGCTTCATTTGCACGGAAGCATTTCCTGAAAGTGCTGATGTTTGGGAATCTTTCAGCTTTACAGGTAAAAAATTATAAAAACAAATGTTACTGTTATTGTACGTTTCCCAGGAATAACACTGATTTATTGGTTTTTTTAAGCCAGGTTTAGAAATGAGGGAGGAAAGCATAAGCCCTGTAGATACAATGAAGTGAATCTCCTGCTATAAAAACTTGCTTTCCGTCACAAAAGGAGAAATTTACTGTTGGCCATTGTTGTCTTTTCTCTTTGCACATTTGGCATGGGAAGAAGATTTTCACTAAAGTGAGGAGCCAAGAATTGTGAAGCCCACGTTGCAGACCTGGATCTGCAATGCCTGTCCCATGGGGTAATAGGACAGACACTCTGAGGGGAAGCACCTATATCGCAACTCTGGCACCAGGAAATATGACATGATAACAAAATTTGGCCATTATATCTATTAATAGAACTGGGGATTCTGGCTGGCTGCTGTGATGTTTCAAAATAGGATGCACCCCATCAGAGAGCCAGGAGATGCCACTGCCCGTGGCGGTTCCTGCTCCTGCCAGTGGTGCTGCTGAGTAAAACTTCCAAAATGCACCTGGAAATCCCTCTGTGATTTAAAAAAAAAAAAATAAAAAAAGACTTTGAGCAGTCAGGAGTTTAATGAATAGAAAATCCGATGCAAGGGCAAAATAGCCTTTTTTGTAATTATTAATTATACTTCACGTTTTGAAATATAAGCACGTCTCTTCCTGTACCAAAGTATTATTCTGAAAAATATACTCCATATAAAGTCTTAATCCCCAGAACATTTCATATTCAGCTAAAGCCTGCATTTGCCTTTTACAGGTTCTTAACCAGCGTGACCTACTCTCTTCCATTTGCTCTCATGGCTGCCTGGGTGCTGTTTATAGCTGATTTTGTTAAAACACTTGTTCAAGAGAAAGATCTGAGGCTTTATGAGGTACGGTGAAACTTTCTGGGGCATGCAAAATTATAAACAGATTTTCCTTGTTAGTGGGTAGTATGTCTCATGTGCAATATTAAATGGAGCAAAACAAGCATTTAGGAAAATAATATTCCAAATACCTAGTGTTTGACCTGCAGTGTTTGAATTCTGATGTTGTAACCAAGCTCAAAGCCATAGAAATGCAAGGCGTTTGCCCTTCAAGTTGTGAGAATATTGCTTTGCAGTTCTGAACACTGGAAACATGGGGACCTCACAAAATTACAAGTTTTCTGAAGATTTAAAGCTCTCTAAAACTTGACTTTGAGTTGTACCTATTGGGGAAAAAGACATGAAAAGTGACTTATTTCCTATCCTTGAAGTTATTATACTTAATATTTCAGAAGGTGCTACATATTACATCAGCTCCTCTGAAATGAAGCTCTTCATTCAGGTTGCCTATTGGAAAAGAAATGACATTGAGACGTAGGGAATTTATTAAATTAACTCAGGTTTTCAGTGTGAACAGAGTCAACAGAGATGAGCAGCAAAGAACTTTTGTAAAACTAAGCTTCAGCAAGGAACAAAAGCTCAAGCAGATTTGTTTTTTATCCAGTACCATGGAAACAAATAAAGGTTCACCAAAAACATTTCCAAGAAAGGGCACCCTGTGAACTGTGATGAGACTGACAATGAGTGAACCCCAGTGGGTAGCTGACTGCCCCTTGCTCTAGCTTAGGAAACCCAGTTTCACTGTTTTTAAGAACAGGGTGTCAGTAATCTTTTTAGTTGTGTAGTAATCTACAACAAGAGACTAGCACCTCTAGTTTCTTTTGGATTTAGCAAAGCAAACTTTGTTTTATACAAGTCTTGTGGATTTGATTATCAGCTAATATAAATTAATATTGCTTCTTTATAACCATGGTAATTTATCTATTATTTGTTGTCTTGGGGGTGTATGAGAAATGGTTTGGTTTCAAAGATAGTTAAGATTTTTTACATTCAAGCCACAGGGTCAATTAGTATTATTTTTAAAAATAATCAAATTGCTTTAGAAAAGTTACAAATCTAAGGCCAGAAGTTGCTTTGGAGCTTGTGGGCTGCAACAGTTCATACTTGCAGATCCTGTCTGTGCTGCTGTTTTGCAATAGACGGCTTTGCAAACCTAGGGCATTCCAGAAATGTGAGTGCATGGTTTCTCCCTGGTTACCAACATGCAGTATGGCAAAGAATGAAAGAGCATGTTTTGGTTGCATGCCCTATCCAGAAACTGAAAAAAGAAACAGTTCAAATCAGCAGAAAGATCTCTTAATAAACAGTTGTAATTTGTGATTCTTTTTTTCACCTTTCTCTCTGTAGTACATGAAAATGATGGGTGTTAATGCCAGCAGCCATTTCATCGCCTGGTTCATAGAGTGCGCCATCTTCCTTCTAATTACTGTCACTTTCCTCATCGTTGTTCTAAAAGTGGGTAACATCCTTCCCAAAACAAACACAGCTCTCTTGTTCCTGTACCTTATGGACTACAGCCTGTCCATCATAGCCATGAGCTACTTCATCAGTGTTTTCTTCAATAACACCAACATAGCAGCCTTGGTGGGCAGTCTCGTGTACATCCTCACCTTCTTTCCCTTCATCGTGTTGCTTGTCATCGAGAATCATTTGAGCTTCTCTGTGAAGAGCCTACTGGTAAGTTCTGTTTTTCAATAACAGGGACCATGTGTGGGAGCAGACAGTCGCCTTCAATAAACTTCAGCTCTTATTATAGCTTGTGTCAGAAATATATGAGTTGGATGCCTTTCTAGATTCCATCAATGGGTGTTGACAGGTGCAGCAGCACAACAGGACAGTTGACCTATTTGAGGGAGACCTGGTATTAGTTGTGTCCCCTGACTGAAAGCAATACTTGTGGAATTTTAGTGAGTTCCCACCTCCCAGCTGAATCAGAGTGGTTTGAGCTATGTATTTTGCCCTTTCAAATTGCAAAGCAAAATGGGTTGTTTTCAACCACTGTGAAAAACAAGGCTGTCTCAGTCAGGAGTTTAGGTAGCAGGGCTATGAAGGAGGGCTGGCTCTGCTCATTGCTAGCTCATCCTTTAGTTTCATGTATCTGAAGTTCCTAGCCATACAAATAGGTGCAAAGCCTTGTTTCTTACCAAGGGTAGAAATAGGTAGGTAGTAGGTTCCAGAAGCCAGACTTGTTTTCTTTGAGTCGCCATATTCAAGAAAGGACATCTGTTAATGCAAGTGGTAAAATTATTAACCACAGGGCAGGTAACTCAAGAACTGCTGTGTTTCAAAAACCTAAAATAAAGCCCTGTGTGAGGGAGGAAGTTGGGTCCTGGTTGCAGAAGCAAAAGGAAGGCAAGCTATAAGGAGACACTACAGCTCATCACCAGAAGCACTGCCCATCATAAGCCCGGTCCAGTGCTCTTTGTGACAGTTAAAAAAAAATATTAAAAAAATAAAACCCCAACACATTCATTTTTCTGGCTACTGGACCAAGTCAGTGAGGTACATGATTGGCTGACTGACTTGATTTCTCTGAGACTAATTCATAAGTTCTTTGTTTTCAATGTTGTTTATTCCACAGAGTCTCTTGTCTCCAACTGCGTTCAGTTATGCAAGTCAATACATTGCTCGATACGAGGCACAGGGCATAGGTATGTTTACTGTAGAAAAAAGTAGGATTTGAGTTCCCATGGTTGTGGCATTTCACTAACTAACATGGATTCTGTTTGTGTTTTTAAATTCCTTCTTGCAGGTCTGCAGTGGGACAACATGTATAAGTCCCCAATGATTGGAGACAACACTTCCTTTGGCTGGATGTGCTGGCTCATTCTGATAGACTCTTTAATTTACTTCATCCTGGGTTGGTATATAAGGAATGTTTTCCCAGGTAAGGATATGAAGCATTTAGGCTGGTGCTGTACCATCTCTTTTGGAAAACCATGAATTCAACACTGGCTAATTCCATTGTTCAGGCAGTAAGACAGTCTGCACACACAGGGTACTTCTGTTTCTAGATCAAAGGACATGTGGTTTTGTGGATGCCTGAGAGAATTAAAAACCTGAGACAGAGCAGAGCAAGGGAGAATTAGGGTTCCTCTGCTTATCACATGGGTAGGTGGGCCTAAAGAAACAAGGACGGGGAGGATGTGTTTGCAGTCTGGTAGGTGAAAATGAGAACAGAGCATGTTAGCCTGCATTTGTCAGCTGAGTGATTTTGTGTTGCGTTACTTATATAATTTGATTTCAAAAAGTAATTCCTGCCTTGGGCAAAAACCAGTACATTTGTCTTTTGCTTTTCTTCCCCACCTGATGAAGCAGTCCACTGGCATACGGAAATCTGCCCAGTGGAAAATGTAATGTACTCCTGCCCTCCAGCTATGAAGTTATTTGGAATAACATATTAGTGAATGCTTCCTATTATGTTAATCAGGCAAATTCTCTACCGAGAATCAGTTGTACATGAGCACATCAAGAGGAGAGTGATCTCTGTGGACTTTATTTTTGCTATTTTGAGTGCACCCCAATAGTGTCACTTCCTCAGAAACAGATACCTGAATGAGATTCCTCTTCTCCTTGCAGGTAGATACGGCATGGCTGCTCCCTGGTATTTTCCATTGCTTCCATCTTACTGGGTCGAATACAACGGTTACCTTCCCTTCTGGAGTGAGAAACTAAGAGGCCTTCTCTTTGCCAAGCTGATGTTAAGGAAAGAAGCCACCCTCAACAATAAGATATGTATGTGAATGCTAGATGGGGTAGTGATACTAGCTACTACTAGTTAGTATCTAATCTACTAATCTACTAGTTTTAGATAAATGAAGCCAAATTTGTAAAGGGGCACTATACTCAGAAAGAACATTTCTGTATTGATCCTTATTTTGTAGCACAGGAAAAATGGGAAGCTGTTACGTGAATGGAGATTTGACTTTTAAATTATACTTGTTCTTCCTATTTGGGGTGGAAATCCAGTACTGATATTCACATACATATTTGTGTACTTTGTAGTCGGGCAGTTACCTTAGATGCACATATCTCATTCTACAATGCTTTATGTAGAAATACATTTTTGTTTGTGCAAGCATATAGAAGTTTCCACTTGGCAAAAGGGATGTGTGCTTCTTTGTTCATCTGTTTAAATATTTAGCCTGTAAAATACTGTGAGATCACACATAAAAGCTTGCTGATTCTACCTAACTGAAAATAACTCGGCAGTTCTGCTGTATGTCCTCTAATTTTCTGTGCTTGCTTAGTATAAATCAAGTTAGGTGCTCTGAAACATCTAAATATGAGACCTTTTCAAAAGTGATTAATGCTTATTGTCAGGAGGTATGAGAAGCTGCAGAAGTAAAAAGGAGAAATCCCAAAGAGCTCAAACTGATACAGATCCTGTGAAGTGTTCTCTACTTTCCTAGCTGAAAGGCACCTACTTTTGCTATATTTTGTTTTTTAAAAGCCTTGCTCATCTGAGGTGTAAAAAGTAGCACAGACACTTGCTGCAGTGCAGTAACTGTCCTCTGACCCTTCCCTTTGCTGTCAAAGGTGCCCCTGCTCCTCACCTGGAACCAGAGCCCACTGATCTCACCTTGGGAGTCTCCCTCCATGGCATAACAAAGATTTATGGATCCAAAGCTGCAGTGAACAACCTCAGCCTCAACTTCTATGAAGGGAATATCACTTCCCTGCTGGGACACAATGGAGCCGGGAAAACTACGACCATGTGCGTATCCTTTAAAGCTGCTTTTTATTTTTTGTGCTGTGAAGCATGATTGGGTGAACAAGAGAGCAAGTGGGGCTGTGCACCGTTGGGGACTGAGTAAGAAGCTTTTTTAGGCCAAATCTCTCTTGTAGTTTTATCTTGCTCATGGATGACCTCAGCAGTCTCTTCATCTATTAGATTTAAAGGTTCTTTTCTGCTTAGGAACCTGCTTTTTAATCTGGTAGGATACCCACAATACAGAGCACAGCAGCTGTTCTAACATTTTGTTCCATGACACTTGGGTGCCTGGGGTTAGGTTGTTCTGAAAGCTGTGGGTTGCTTATGCACACACCAAAGCTGAAGTGATACTAGCAAGAAAGCTTAATAAAGGTATATTTCAGCTGTACAAACTCATGTGTTGGCTGGGCTGGAATGGCAGTGGGTTAATACATCGTCCTTTCAGCCCTTCCAGCCTTGCCATTTATAAATTATTATTCGAGTTGTTAGATAACAGCACTAAAACAGACCTGTAGAACTTGATTTCTCCACTGATATATATGTGCATCACTCTGAAAGCAACATTAAGCTGATAAATAGAAGCCTCAGAAGAGCCAAAACCAATAAGACAGATGTGTGCTTCATCTCAGCTTATTATCAATTCATCTCCTATCCTCTTTGCAAAGTGTAGACAAAGGTGATATACAGAAAAGTATAATGGCTTCTTGAAACTTAGTGCAGGCTTCAAATCCTGAGTAAGGTCACAAGTTACTTCTTTCCTTTTTAATGATAGTTAAAAGTCCCAGGAGCTCTGGGAAGGTGAAGGGCAGTCTGAGGTGCATCTTCTCCGTTTAGTCCCTGTAGGACAGCACCAAAAATGCCCTATATTGTGTGAGTAGTTATTCTGAGCAGAGGGTGTATTACTCAGATCTGTTAGATATTGCTAAGTAGGTAATGATTTGCTTGAACTAGATGAAAGTGCTGCCCACTGTGAGGTATCTTGTCTGGAAGTCCTCCCTCATTTCTTGTTAATAATGGCATTCAGGAAATCAGGTTTCCATGCTCTGATGTGGTTAGTAAGATGAAGATGTGATTTTCCATCTCTGTTGCGGTTAGCATTATGAGCCAGTCTGAATACTGCAGACAAACCTCAAAGCACAGAGAGTAACTGCATTATATGAATTCCCAGTGATTAAATTGGAAGCCAAGCACATTCATGAGTATTGATGTATAGGATGTGCAATGGTCTGACGTAGGGAGGAGAAGCCTGCAGAGATGAAAGTACTTGTGAAAAGTAGCCAGAGTTCAGTGAGTGAGCATGGTTACTTGCCCTTGCATTCCCTTAGAGGGGTAGGAGGATGTCCTTTGATGTTAACTGGCCACCACTCTGCCAAAGCATGGGCAGGCAGGAGAAGCAGCAGTGGTCAGTGGTCTTTGGCTGGAAGAGGTGTGGTAGTGATGTAAGAAAAGTTTGAAAGTGATGATATGTACAGGACCATGTGAAAAAATTACTTGTGGCTTTCTCCTTTTTCACAGAATCACACTGTGGTCTCACTTCCTTTTTTATTTCTTTCTCCCTTTCAGATCTATTTTGACCGGGTTGTTCCCTACATCATCAGGTACTATCTTTGTCTATGACAAAGACATCAGGACTGACCAGGAAGTTATCAGGAAGAACATGGGTGTGTGTATGCAGCATGACGTGCTCTTTAACTACCTTACCGCAAAGGAACACCTGCTGCTCTATGGCTACATCAAAGTCCCTCACTGGAGTAAACAGGAGCTCTACCAAGAAGTGAAGAGGTATGAAAATAGCAGGGTTGGAGAAGGGAGAGGAGGCTGTCAAAATTATTGCCTGGTAGTGCCATTGCCACTGCAAAGCTCAAGTGAATGGTTTTGAGGACTGTTGCAGACCCTGCGTAGAGTTCAAACATCTTGTTCTGACTAGAGGAATATATTGAGTGTTGATATCTGTGTGCTGTAAGAAAACAATGTCTCTTCTCCAGGGGGTTTACAAGCTTCTGTGGCAATTCTTTGGAGATGAATTTATAGGCCTAAGGGTCTAGTCCTTGCTGCTTTACAGTCTTCCCCAGAAAGAGATTTAATCAACCAGTCAGAAAGATGATGTCGGCTTTATTGTTTCTGCGGAGAAGTGAAGCAGCCGAAACATCCCAGGGAGTTTGGATCTTGGTGTTCTCAGTTGATGAGGTTGAGCCTTTAACCTTGACTTGTCAGATAGAAACTTTGAAAGCATCCTAAAAAAAATGCTTTAAATTAAAATCCCAGTGACTGAGCTACAGGGTGAATCATTTCCCTGCTCTGTGACCATTCAGTAGAGCTGTCCATACTTGAGCAGTTTTTCATTTGCAGTTATGGTTTTTTTGGGTATTTTCAGATTCCCTGCTTTTAAAAGGTGCCTGAAGGACAACCTTTGGGGGTTGTTTTTTCTTTGTTTTCAAGGACTTTGAAGGAGACTGGACTGTACAGCCATCGTCACAAGCTAGCTGGCTCCCTGTCTGGAGGGATGAAGAGGAAGTTATCTATAGCTATTGCTCTCCTGGGTGGATCAAGGGTGGTGATACTAGATGAACCAACCACAGGGGTGGATCCCTGCTCTCGGAGAAGCATTTGGGAAATTATCTCCAAGAATAAAAAAGGTACTGTGATGAAGCAAGATGCTGCCCAGTGGCACAGGTGGTTTGCATCGCTTTTGAACTGTGGCTTTGAACTGTGGAGACTACAGAGAACGGATTGTGGGAGACTGGATTTTGCAGGCCTTCTGAGTGCATCCTGGTTGGTTTTTTTGTAAATTCGCAGTGTCATTTGGAAAGTAGCTTTACTATAATACACAATTTACAATGCAGTAACTTTCAGTTTCTTTCTAATGTTGCCTTTCATCCATTTTCACTAATAATTCAAAAAAAGCACAGTTGATTTTCACCTGGTACTCTGCCCCCTCATTCAGCATAGCTTCCACCTGTCTCATGTAATCATGTGTGTTTATTCTATGGTGGCTGACATCAGCTTTGCGTTTTCCAGGCAGAACCATCATTCTCTCAACACATCACTTAGATGAAGCAGAAGTTCTGAGTGATCGAATCGCCTTCCTAGAGCACGGAGGACTCAAATGTTGTGGTTCGCCATTTTACCTCAAGGAAACATTTGGTGATGGATACCACCTGACACTCACAAAAAAGAAGGTTTGTGTCTGAGTTTGTCCTAAATTTTCAGCATCTTGGGGTGGAAATTGAGCCAGTTGTGTGATAGGAAAGGAGGAGGCCAGTCATAGTGTCCCACAGAAATGAAGCATGCTGCAGAAGGTTCTTCTTAGGTATCTGCAGTGGAATGGTTGTTCCAGTATAATTCCACTTTCATGGAATAACTTGATTATGCGACCACTTTATGCTCAGGTGAGTGGGATGTGTTTTGGGTTGAAACCCTTGGGTTTGGCCACACAGGTTCAAGAATATGCTGGACTGTTTCCTTGGATTGCCAGTAAGATCATTTTTTCATATGCCCCAATCACTGAGATACGCAGGTTACAGTGCACATTGCTCTCTGGCTCACTCTGCCTGTCCCACACTGGAATTCACAAGCTTTTTTTATAAATAAGTTTACTTCAGAAAGACAACTTTGGGGAGCAGAGCTCCCCAAAACACAGGAGGCTTGGCTTCAGCTGCTCTACACGAACCCTCGGAGCAAAAATAGACAAGACAGAGGTTTGAACTTGAGCCTTTCATGTTCCAGGTGCATAGTGCAGTCCTTTTTATCCTCCCTTCCCCAGTGGGCCTTAGCTCCCTTTCAGGACCCATGAGCGCTGTCACTGCAGCAGGCACTGCTGGGGGCAGAGGCAGAGGTTTGTCTGTTTGTGAGCCTGAGCTAGAGCTCTCAGCAGCTTTGTCTCCAAGGGGGGCCATCAAGGCTTGTTCAGGGATGCAGACACTTACAGCTATATCAGCAGGAGCTGAGTGACAGATCCAAGGATGGTCGTGGTACCAAAGAACTACTGAGGATCTGGATGTAAACATCTTGCTTCTTGGTGAGAGATGCTAAGAGAGCCTGTGGCCTTCACTGCCCTTGAAGCAGAGGGAAGCTCTCCAGCAGGACCACCAGACCAACCTCCATGACCCTCAGAAAACAGGGGTGTCAGTGCTCTGCTTTGTTGAAAAAGAACAGGATCTCCTTGAGGGTTAAAATCAAGGCTGGGTGCAGAGTGTGAATTCTGGAGTTCAGAGGAATAAAGCAGATGGGAAGAGTCCATTGATAGTTTCTGGTCTAAGGCAAAACGTTCTCCTTGCAAGGAGGGGGTAACTCTACTCTTGACAGCTTTTATTACAGTGCTCTTGGTAGCCCCAGCACTCAGAATAACGTGCAGATACCATAAGAGATCAGCCCCTCTTCCAAACTGCTGGCAGTGTAGACAGAGAAAATGAACAAAAGACCCATGTGCAAGTCCTGTTTTTCATGGAAAAAGAGTGTATTTGTGCTGGCAGCCATGTCCAGGTGTCAGCTCTCTTGTGGCCAGGCTTTTTCTCTGTTATACTACAAACCCTCTAGCTTGTGCAAAGTGGTTGATTCAGGCCAGTCCCCATCCCTGAAGACAGAGGGAGCCCAGCGAGGTCTTGCGTGGACCAACATGGGCACAGGGTCACACACATCCTCTTCAAGGGCTAGAAACCCACTTTCATCTCCTTTTGATATTTAAACTGAAAAGTTGCATCCCTGGACTGAGATCACCTACTGATTATTCTATGGGACAGGATTTGGGGTAAATCATGCGGTAGGAAGTTTGACCTTGCAGCACTCTTAGTGACCACAGAGTGTTTTCCTCTTTTTTTTTCAGAACATGATAGAGGAGTGTGACACCACAGCAGTGACCTCCTTGATCCAATCCCACCTCCCAGAGGCTTATCTCAAGGAGGATATTGGTGGAGAGCTTGTGTACGTGCTTCCCCCCTTCAAGTCCACAGTCTCGGGTGCCTACCAGGCGCTTCTCAGAGCCCTCGATACCAGCTTGAGTGATCTCCACCTTGGTTGCTACGGGATTTCAAACACAACTGTGGAAGAGGTATGAGCTCGGGATCTATGGATTTAATGAAATGTTATGGAGATTAACTTCACAGCACGGTGCAGCTCTGCTTTCTGGGATAGACAGTGGCGTGTTTTGGATGTGAGAGTTGCAAGTGGAGGAAGACATGGTTTGGTTGTTCACTGTTATGAACATGTGAGTGTGTAGATGTATTAAAAAATCTATACATATACTAATGCACAAAGTGTACCACTGTCTCATCATGTTAACAGCTTTTTGGCATTTTACCCAGAAAATGAGATATTGGAGACAGACTAAGGAGAGAGGGCAATGATGTGTTTCTCTTTGAACTGTTCTCCTGGTCTCCACAAATGTGGGTTTGTGTACAGATGCAGTGAGCAGGGAGGAAGTTAGCAAAGCATCTGAAGATGAACTTCAGCATGGATGCTGTGTTGTACAAGTGGGTCACCTGGTGCGTCTTGGAGTAACAGAGGCACCTTAAATTTAGTTGCATCAGAAATAAAAAGTAACTCTATATGATGGGCAGTGATGACCCTTGTCTTGCAGAAAGGAGGGAGGGAGATTGTTACCTTTCTGCTCAGAAATTCTTGTTTGCTTTTAAGGTGTTTTCCTAAGGCAGCAAAAATGAGTTATACAGCATTTACCACGTGTAACTCGGGTGCCACGACTGTGCACACTCCAGCATGGAGGCAGCCAGGATTGCCAAAGGCTAGAGGGGAAAATATCCCAGGGAAACAGCCCTCCTTGTTTCTGTACTGGTGCCATGCAGGGAGAGCTGCCTGTGAGCTGCTCACTGTGTGAGTGGCAAGGGAGCAGAGTTATGTAGGACTGAGGTGAAATGCAGCGTCGTTTACAACTACTCATTAATCGTGTAGCAGGTAGTATTAGGACAAGGTAAGTCCAGGGGGCATCTGCAAAGGTTTAATTTTTGACTGATGTAGCAGGAGAGACCCAAGAGGTGACACAGAGCTGGACAACAATAATTTTATACTGAGAAAAAAAGTTAATTTCTCCCGCAGATCACAAAGGGAACAGAAAGGGGATTGTAATTCACAATTGCTGCAGTGACTACAGCTACCAAGTTAGGAGAGTGGATTCTGATTACTGTTTTGGTAAATGGAGTCATTTGGACCAATTTTCCTTCATATTTTCTTGCTCCATAGGTGTTTCTCAATCTGACAAAAGAGCTAGGGAAGAACCAGCCAGAAGATGCTGCACTGCCCCAACAGCTGCCTGGAGCCAGTGGTCAAATTGGCAGTGACGAAATGTCTATGAACACGGATACCTTCACAGAAAGAGACGGTACTAAATTACCTCCAGGGTTTATTCCAGATTTGTCACAGGTGCAAACAGTGACAGATGGACTGATTTGAGCTCCCCGTCCTCTTTCTTTGTTGAAAACCACATTTCACCCAGCTAGGAGCCACAAAACCAATAAATCACTAGAAGTACAACACTCAACAGTTGTTTAGATCCACTGGTTTGGAAAAGTCTGAATCACAGAATAAATTACAGAGGGATTTTGTTTGCATCCACCTTCCTTTAAATTGATCCAGGTTTTAATCTAATCAAATACAGTGTGTAGGTGAAAGAGCAAATGTATACCTCTGAAATTAATTGCTGTAATTGATGTAGAGAATTATTTCTACATAACTGGTAGAATTGGAGAGAAACTTTGTGGAAAGCCCTTAGCCTGTTGCAAAAGCAGCACAGCTCTGAGCTGGGTCCTCCTTGCTGCTTTGTGCTGTGTCCTAGCTGTTGTGGTGTGGTAAAACAGCTCAAAGGGCCAAGCAGTGGAATAAATTCACATTCAGAAGAGAATCAAGCTGCATCAGTATCTCTGAGGGTTTGAGAGCTGCAAAAGCTGGCACAGCCCAAAAATGAGCAAATAGCTGGCTGAAATCCTTTCTCAGGGTAGAAACATTTTTTTTTATACATATACCATTTATAGTTAGGGAGGCATCCAAGGGACAACGCAGAGATATTTTCATACTCACTTCTCAAAGCAGACCTACACTGTAAATGTTACTGTAAACAGTAACTCATATCTGTAGAGAAGTGTTTTATGTCACCCCTAATGGGAGCACTGAAAAGGATTTTATAAAGAGGAATAGGTTGCATAGGATTTGGCTCTGCTTTTAGTATAGCACAACCCTGTCCATAAAAAAGTTCAACTGGTTTATGCTCCTTGTTTTCTTATTTCAGGATTAATTCTCTTATTGATTTGTCTGAGGACCTGCTTTCTAAATCATGAAAATTTTCAATTTGCGAATATAAAAGAATAATACATTTTCCCTGTAAATTACAGCTGCATAGGTAGGATGTGGATGACTTCTTGTTGCATCTGGAAGTCTGTGTTCCTTTTAAAAGTTTTCAAAATAAATCCACTACATATATATGCATTTGAAATTAAAAAAACTGGTGTTACATGAGCTTATGACTCAAGAGCCAAAATTTGAGTCCTCTCCCAAGGCTGACCCTTGCATATGTTCCAGCTTAGTAGTTTTGATTTGCAATCTGTAAAGGAGTGCAGGAAGCTAAGTACACTCCCAGGGTACTATCACCATCAATTCTCCCTGCATTTCACAAACACTGATCCATGATAAAATGCTTTCTTCTTTTGTACCCAGATCAGCTCCTGATTAGATCAAAAAGTCTGCAGGGTTTGCCCTTGCTCCTGAAGAAGACATCAGCTTTGTTCATTAAGAGATTCCACCATACCCGGCGGGATGTCAGAGGCTTCATTGCTCAGGTCATCCTCCCAGTCCTCTTTGTGACGGCTGCCATGGGACTTGGGACGCTGAGAACTAAGGAGACTGAATATCCCGAACTGATTCTTTCCCCATCCCTGTACGGCACATCCGACCAGGCAGACTTCTTTGGGTGAGTGGTGTTCTTCTTGATCCTTAAACCTATTTGTTTAAAGACACAGTTTTACAATCAGGATTATTTCTAAGAAGACCCAGTGGAGAAGTGTTATGCAGATAACACGTAGTTACATTATCTGTATCGTTATGTTATGCGGATTACATGTAGAAATCCTGTTCCTTGGGGATCTCTGGGGGAGATGGCTTGGTTCAGACCATCAATCAGAAAGCTTTAGAAAAACAACCTCTCAGCTGGAATTAACTGTGAAATATGTGAACAATATTCTTTGTTTGCCACTGAAGTCCTCTGGCCCTGTGAAAGCCATACTATCCACTAGGGACTTTCTTTTTATATATATATACACACACACACACACACACATATATATATATATATATACACAATTCCCTGAATATGAAATAGAGGTCCCCACATCAGTTGTCTCCAACATTACAAATCTGGGATCAAATTCTATCCATTTTGTGAACTGTTTGCATAGTCCTCCTCTCTGTCGGTACCAGAAGTGCTCTCTTGCCCAGGCCCCACTAGTCCAAGGCATGCAGTCATTTGAAGGGCATGAGCTTTTTCAGTGTGGTTAAGATGTCACCAATGAATGATTTCATTGTGTTTAAAAAGCTAGTTACCAAAATGATTATCATTTGTATCATGATGTGAACTGTTGTCTTTCTCCAGTGGTTCTCAGCTTTAAGTCAGAAATATAAAATTCAGCCCTAAAGCATGCATGTCTGCTCTTAGGTGTTCTTTCCCAGGACTGCTCATGCCTTTCCACTTCAGTACTACTAGATGGGGGAATGAGCCAGAACTGCATGTCTGAGTCCTCTGTTCCTAATGTTCTCTGCTTCTCCTGATGGATGATTGCTAGAAAGCTGAGTCAGAAGTGAGAACCATTTTCTTAAATGACAAAAACCAAATGGACTTCACAGATGAGAGAGCTGATGAGACAAGACTGGAAGTAGTGCCTGAAAATTGCAGTAGACACTTTCTCTCTGGAAACAGAATCTCGATTGTCCAAAAGTTCATCACTATCTTTCTTAGATCTAGAGGCAGCAAATCACTGGAGTAGGTATGCAGCTCTAAGCAATGAGCAGTCCTTTTACACCTGTGTGACTATGCTCATGTATCGCATGTGCTTAAATGATTGCAGTGCTAGCACCACAAATAGCCATTTATTTAGCATCTTAAATCCTGTTTCGTTCAGACACGGGTTTACCTCGGCTCAGTGGTAATTGGAAGCATCTTGAACATTTTTCTGTTTTTTTGTTGTTTTTTTTTTCTTTGTTAAATCTTAGGAATTTTAATGAAACCACAGAGGCTTTAGTAGCTTCGATGCTCGCTTTCCCTGGAACGGATAACACATGCATGAATGAAAGCGATTCGTAAGTACTTCTTCATTTTCTTCCATTTAAATTCTGAATCTGCAAGAGAATTGACATAACACTATTAGCCATTCGACCTTAATAACCATCTTTGATCATCTGCAGAATTTTCATACATTGGTGCCACACGCAGAGAAAAAAATATCTCCTGCCTCCCTTCAGACACGACTTGCAGACTTTTCAGCTCATTAGGAGATGTCTAACTGGCCTTTTGCAGGCAGGCACAAGCTTGTGCTGCTCACAGACTTGAACTAGTGGGATGCAAGTCAGTTCTGAGCAGGGAGCTGTGTGGTCGTGATTGGTGTGAAGCAGACCTCAGCCCTGCCGAGAGCCTACGTGGCTCCTGTGTGGCTTGGAGCGAAGGCTTGTGTCTGCCAGCACGGAACTGGAGATATTCTTCTTGAAGACAGGAAACTATAATGTGCTTTAAGGCTGAGACTGGGACTTCCATACAGTCCCAGGACCGTGACACTGGTGTTCTTTGCTTGCCTCAAGAAGTATTCACCACCAAAAATTGACTCCTTTATTACTAAGAGTAGTAAGGGAACAGCTTTGGTGGTGGCAGGATGCCAGGATGAGAGCAAACTATTCTCATATCTGGGAGTCCTTGCCTCCCCAATAATCCCAATTATAACACTGAGCCCAGAAAGTTCTCAGCACAGCTTTTGTTATCTGTATCTACAAGTTGTGCTATGAGGGCTGCTTTGTTTGGGGCTCTGCAGATAATTTTTCAAGGAATTAGCAGTAAAATCCTGGGCAAACTTGCGTGCTCATGTGTGCCACCTCTCTGCAGGCAGCTATTTATACTGAGTATTTACAGCCACTGCCTGGTCAATACAGTCCATCACAGGAATGAGTTCCCAGTTATTGCAATGACAATAGCCCTTATTTCTGCACTGCAAGATGATTTTGCCCTTTACATGCTAACTCTATACACAGTCTACTGTGGGAACAAAGTGGTTTCTGGGTTCCTTTCTAATCAGCTGTACAAGTCCAGGCACAGAGAGGAGTCGTGAGGACTCTGCTGAGAGGCACTGAAGGCAGCAGGAGGCTGGGTATTCCCTGAAGCACCCAGAGCTAACAAGAAGGTCTGCTTTTCTGCTGAAGCTCTGACTGCCATCCTTGCTGTCATTAAACATGACAGCAATTAGCATCGCTTGCACACCTGAGCATAGAGAACCTCAGAGGAAAATGTGTTCATTTTCAGGCAGTGTTTAAAGGAGGACATGCTGGGCCAGTGGATTACGAGTGGAAACCAGAGAACCACGTATTCTGCCTGCAACTGCACAGATGGCATCCAGGTAACTTGAATAAACCCAGAAGAGAGGAGGTTTGGGGGGATATTTGGGAGACCTTGTAGGTTGGGAGTGGTTTTGTGGCAGGCATGATATTAAGGGGAACTAAGTGTTCAGATTCCTCCTGTCTCTTTTTGGCCTTGTTGATTTTGTACACTGGATAACCACTGTCTGCACCAGTTTGAGGACAGGAAAGGAAACAGCATCCTCAGAAGATTCACATGCTAAGATATCTGCCTTCCCCCTCATGGGTGGGAATATGTTTAAGGGTGTTCTTGAATGTTGTGTGATTGTCCCATTTAGCAGAGGTGAACATGTATTCAAGAGGAAAATTGCATTTTATACAAGCACTGTCACTATATGAAATCACAGCTATTATTGCTGTTTGCTCTTCAAAATTCAGCTTTATGCAAGGTCTAGATCCATCTCCTTTTGCTCTACTCCATATTATAAATAGTGATGATTAATAACAGTTATTTGCATTATGGTGGTACATACAGAACCACATATGGGCACTACTGGGCCTAGTGTCCTTGTATGCACGTGGTGAAAACGCAGATTCTGCCCCAAGGATGTTACAATTTTACAGTCCAGTTTGAAGCTGAGCTCTCCTCCCTCCAGTGCTATTCACTCATCTTCAGTAGGAAATCAGACTCAAGGTGCAGTGTGATGCCATTTGTAAGATAAAGCTTGTACTTAATTGAATGTTCATAGTCATTCCTTAAAATGCAGCTATTTTATGTGGTTTTCTGGCCATACACTTAATTTCACATAAAAGTATCAGCATCATTTCTCCAGTAAGTCAGGATAATGTTTAAAGTGAATTCTCAGCTCTAGCAGGCACAGGCAGGTGTTCCTCAGCATGGACAAAGCTATTTTGTGTATTCTGATGCAATGTTATGAACAGAGACACAATGGGGGAGGCCAAGGTTTTTGTTATGGATGAACTGGAAGAAGCAGCCAGCATGCTGTCTGGTAGGACACTTCAACCTTATGAAACAGTCGATGTGACTTTGACCCTCAGCATGTTAAATTATATATTCAGGACTAACTCAAGGTTTCCCTGAAGCTCAGGAAAATCTTCTCAATGACTGACAGTAAAATAGAAATATAGAATGTAGCTGCTGTGAGATGCAAGATGAGAGTTTGAGACCACCACAGAGTTTTCTGCTCTGTGAGTTGTTTTGCCCTCTGCTGTTGTCTGTGCAGTCACTCTGATGCTCTGCTAAGTAGGATCAGCCTTAATTCAGCAAAAATCTTCCTACGTAGCATGAAGCACATGTCAAGGTCTCACTGATGTCAGTAGAACTGAAGTGTGGATTTAAGCAAAGGCTGTTTTTAAGCACCTCCCTAAGTATGTTCAGGATAGCATGCAGGGATGTGTGCTGTGTGCCTCTGCACCCTGATTTGTGAATCATCAGTTTCTGTGGGAATCACTCCCGGGACCAGAATGTTGCCATTACCTGCTCTCAATCTTGTCCTGATATGGTAATTTTTAGTTAAAACATAGACACGAACATTTTTGTTCATTTGTTTCTGCTCAGACATGTCCACAGACGAACTACACTCCCCCCCACAGAAGGACCTTCTCCACACGGACACTCTATAACCTCACAGGGCACAATGTGGAGACCTACATTCTGGCAACTACCAAAGACTTCCTGCAAAAACGGTACAGCATAAATCTCCAGTCTTCCTCCTCTGAATTGTACTGGGAGCAGCCTCTTAGACATATCATATCCACTGTGCTTGAAGAGGTGACAGTGCAGAAGGGGTTTAGAAGGGCCTCTCTGCTGATGGTCTCTATGAATCTGCTGAAAGGAGGTAAAATGTCATGCAATCATGGAGTTAAAGGTTCATGCAAGTGCTTTGCTTGATCATAGCAGAGATAGCCTAGGGATAACATGTCAATCACCTGATAGGTTGATGGCTGGATCTGCAGACAAGCCTTTGTCTGACTCAGAAATGCTTAAGAAGAGGAAAATCTGACACAGCCTGTCATGAAGTAAACCCCAGGGAGAGACTTTCCTCCAAGTTGGCTTCTCTGAAGAGTCTCAGTGTGTGCTTGACTTTAAAAAGTGCATCCATTCCAGTGAAATTAAGAGGCTGAATGTTTTCCTGCACCATGGGGCTGTTAGAGCTATTAATGTGTCTGGACTCTGCAACACAGCTGCGCAGCATGTCTTGGGGCAAAAATAGCCTGCCATTAAAGTTGTCAAGGAAGATGTTCATCTGCTGTTGATTTAAACTGAGCTGCTTGTCTTCTGGATAAGAAGCAGCCATCTTATTCCAGTGTGGTAGGCAAACAAGTTAGGAGTCCACATGGCTCCAAACTGTTTCTCAAATGGAGGCTTTCAGCACAGTTTTGTCATAGTGCTGCCAAGTTTCTGTTTCCCTTTTTTTTCCCCCCAAATGAGGGCTCCTGCAACAGTGTTGGCTTGGCCACACACAACCTCCTGGGATAAATTATTTTAAGGCAAACTAGAATTAACTGGGGTGACAGTGGCATGCTAATGTGCACCAACCAAAGGTGTTAAAGCTTTTGAATGAAGGTAGCAATGCATTTCACTCTGGTTTTCACTCAGGTATGGTGGCTGGAGCTTCGGAATGCCTTTGACAACAGATCTCCAGTTTGATATCAGGCCAGTGCCCCCCAACAGAACATTGACTAAGGTAACTAACCTCCATCTGCTCATCCTAGCACGGGAAGTGTGAGACCCAGAAGTGATGTTGAGTTCAGGGATATTTCAGAAAATAAAGCAAAACCCTTTGAAATCTACAGCTTGGTGTGAGAGAGATGACTTGCAGTTCATTTCCTTTTCTCTCCCCATTCTTCTTTCTTGGTCTGACTTCTTTTACTAGCAGGAGACAATTTTTCTGCTGTCGTAATTTTATTATGTAGAGGTGAAAAGGTCAATTAGTAACACCTTTATCTCAAAAGAGAATGTACCTTAACTAGGGCTGGCTGGTGCACTCTGATGTACCTGTTTCTTTGTTTCTGCTCAGTGAAAATCTTATAATGCCTCAGCATTAAAAGCATCCAGGCCGAAATCTGAGGTAGCAGGGAAAAGCAAGAGAGATCCTATGATCTCACTGCCAAACCTAGCTACCAGGAGAGTGTTCCTGCAAGAGCAGTGCTGTTTTCAGAGGTGGCTCCAATAAAAGGGAATCACAGGTTTTATTGTTTCACACTCAGAGCTCATGTAATGTATTTGCAGATGTTTTCACCCCTCCAGTCTTAGAGCTTCATCTTAGATCTGAAAGCATTGCTATTTACTTATCACATGTCAGATTTAATACCTGGAAACCTTGATAGTGTTGGAAGAAGGGCAGACTCCAGTACTTGCTCTGCTGGGGCAAGGAGAATGAAATCAGTAAGCACACAGGACTTGGGGATGTGCAAAGGTGGATGCTGTGGGCTGTATTTAAGCCTCTAAGATTAATAGCCTAAGCTCTCTGTCCTTTGGTAGTAACTTACACCTCCAGCCTGGGTGCTGTGGGTCATGTGTCAAGTAAGTGATGGTAAATCCCCCCTGATTTTTCCCCTCAGTCCTCAGGGTTTATTATGGTAGAGGTAAGAAAAGTTATCATGGGGAGAGAAGGGCTGTTGCTGAAAGAGAAGTTGGCGACTGGCTCTTTTCTGCCCTAAAGCAACCTTTTTCCCTCTGTCTTTCAAGGAGTATTAGACATTTGTCTGCTTAGCCTTCTTTGGGGAATCTCCACTGCTATTGTTCATCAGATCTGAGCAACTTATTACAGAGAAGAAAACAAGTGTCTGTATGCTTTATGTCACATACCCAGCTAGTGCTTCTTTATTCTCTCCCAGAAGGCAAATGAAGCTGATGGGACTGCTTGTGCTGAAAGTGAAATTTGCCTTTATATTCATTCAGCACTTCATGTGGTTTTAATCACTGGACTTCAACTTGTAAAGCTTCTGACTTTAGATAACAACTGTGGAATGATTCATTTATGCAAGCAGAACAAACCAAAATGTAACCAGTAACAATTTCTCTCCCAAATTGTTTCAATTTCTCAATTGTGTGCAGGTGTGGTATAATCCCGAAGGGTATCACAGCCTCCCAGCCTATCTGAACAGCTTGAACAACTTCATTCTTCGAGCTAACTTGCCGAAAAATGAGACTTCTAGATATGGTAAGTGTCCCTGTACACGAGCAGATAGTTTCTCCCCTTTTGGGGGGAATATCCTGGTTCTGTTGAAATCGATGACAGCACTTACCTTGACTTTAACAAAGGCCATTTCTTTGTTCCCAGATATGCAATTCCTTTAAAAACAGAATTTAAAAATATTAATAAATCACATATTTCATTTCTCTTTGTCAAAGACTCAGGGGAGCTGGACAGGGAAGACCTCAGCTCCTACGTAAAACACTTCCTTCAGGCAAAAAATGCCAGTGGTTGCTATTTGATTTATTGCCTCTCATGGTACTGAAATAGCTGTCTCTTGTTAGATGCCCATTAGTTATGCATAGAAAGGCTACTTTAGGTCATCTCTGGGGGTGGGTTAGATTAGTAAATTTTAATATGTCACCCTTCTGCTGAGAGCAACTCGGGATGTGTGGGTATGTGTATGTTTGTGCTTGAATAAGAATGAGAGAGAGTGAGATTAAGTGAGAAACATAATTTTCAGCTATATTTTTCTTCTGACACACGACGTACACAGATTCCAAGGAGTGTTAGTAACCCTTTTGGGGTTATCAGTTCTCTTAGCTTCTCCTTGATAATGTAATGCAGCAACTCAAATTCCTGCTATAAACCAGGGCATCCTATCTTAGCACTTGTGGTTTAGCCTATATTAAGGGTGCAGGAAGGGCAGGAATATGTATGTATATATATGCTTGTCTCTAGAGATGGAGAAGGTGCAGGGACAAGAGAAAGATTTATGCTGATGCCATTTTGAGAAATCTTATACAGAGATTTATGGGATCTGACAAGAGTAGCAATTGTGTGCAGAAATGCCCTACAGATTGATTTTCTTTGACAAATAGTGCCCTTCCAGCCATGTCCCAGTCATGCCTACCCCCCCTCACCTCAGGGGCCTGCCGTTCCAGGTGACAGTGAAATAGGTGACAGCGTCTCTTTGCTCTTAAGACTATTCCTCACCGATGCATCTGAATTGAACTATAATGGGAAAAGCATCTGGTCTGAAGCTTTGAGCGTCATGCCATGAATTAAAGAAACAGTAGAATGCTGATTACAAGTCAAACCAGCATGTCTCTCTTCCCACCTCCACCTAGCGATGCACTGAAACTCCCCTCACAACAAGCTCCACTCACAACAAGTGAAACCGGTGTCTCGTCCCCACTGCCATCCTAAAATACCCACTGGCTCATGCCTTTGTGGTTTGCAGCATGCCCTCCAGGTCAAAAGGTTCAAGCTCTTTGGTGTGTGCTGCAAAAGCACATCACAAAGCTGCAGCACCTGCCTGGGTGTGAAGAGAGGAGACCTGAGCCAGGCACTTCCAGCGGCAGGAACATCCCAGAGCAGCTGAATTATTAAGCAGTGAAGCTTCTTACCCTGTCTCTGTATTCCCAACACATGCTGGAGCGAGAGCAAAGGCAGGAAGCTCATGTAAACTGTCAGAAAGTTTTCACAGGGAAAGTTTTATATTGGCAAAATAACAATTTTCGGTGGGAGAGAATAGCAGCAGTTTTTACTCCATCTGTCCTGCTGCTTAGGCGTTTTTGGGGAAGAAATGCTTAGTAGTAAATGACCAGACTGATAATTCTCTTCTTCCCACTAATGATCCAAGCCATAGAACGGGGGAAATAAAATGAATGGATGAGGATAGCTCCCCTGGGGTAGTGTAAATCCAGTTTGAAATACAATTGAACAGACGTTCTGCGTGCTATATTCCTGGCAGCTAAATCTATTTGTTGTTGTGACAAATAAATGACAGTTTAAGAACCGTTGAAATGGCCAGATAAAAGTGTGTTGTCACTTCAGCACTTTGAAAGAGGTGCCAGTCCTGCTTTAGAGGTTTGACTTAGACTGCGTATATTTTTTAAAAATACATAAAAAGCTTTTTACCCTGTCACTAAGCAAGTCATAATAGCTTTTGACTTATGTATATTGTGCTTTCTCTTCTCTCAATCCCAACCAACAAAAAAGAGAATGCATTGAAATGGAAATTTTGACTTCTAGCCTAAGCTTCAGTAAAGGAAAATGGCTTTACAGTGAAGTATTAACAGATTAGACAGACGGTGTCTTTCTTTCTCTCTTTC
>NW_010319882.1:39311-46636 GCF_000700745.2 Antrostomus carolinensis
TGTTTGTGTGCCTTTATCAGCAGCCCAAGATTTTAATTCCATTTCTGTCACTGATGGCAAGACTGGGGTTCCCCCCCCCCCCCCCCCCCCCGCAATGAATTTCCTATGAAATCTTCCCTTTCAGATTTATTTGCTCAGTATGGCATTTGGTCAGCTAAACTCACAGTCTCCTCCTTCCTGGTCTCCATGTCAGAGTACTCATTCTTAGGGAAAATAGCCCAGAATAGTTTTTCCTCATGTTACTGCTGAAAGTCAGGCACCTGGCTGTAAGGAGCTTAAATTTCAGAGGTGGCATGTTCTAGCAAATCTCTCTGGATTTAATAGCAGCTAGAGGTCCTCCAGCACTCCCTGAGAACTGAGGCATTTACTTAGGTGCCTGAATACAGATTGAGAACCTTGGTTTTAGGCACATAAACATCTTGGCCTAAACCCTTCCTCAGGTGCTAGAGACTGGGCTGTCATCTTGGTCGGACCAAGGCAGAGACCTTCACTGGAGGTTGGAACTGGCCCACCAGAGCCCCCCGCATTCCTCCCTTTGTTAGAAAACTCAGGTTTTAAAGGCACAAATTGCCTCCAAACAAAGCAAATGCACTTTGATGAACAATACTAGTATATTTTGAACGAGGTGATCTCCTTGGTAAAGAAGTACTTACTTAAACTAAATCTTATGAAGATATCTGCACATGAGCAGAAAATTTCTCTCTTGCAGCTTGTGCCTGATAGAAACCTGTTTTTAAGGGATCTTTTCAGAAAACATCATACTGGACTTACAAACACAGTAACCAGATTTTTACTAGTTCCTTTGAACAAAACTATTTTTTTTTCCCTTCCTAGCTGCAGAAGACAGAATAGTTCTGAATTAACTCATTACCAAACTGGGAACAAAAGTGTGTCTGTAGCTTACTTAGGTTTATGCTAGCATCTCAACAGATGCCCATACTGAGGAAGAAATAGGAAGATAATGGTTGTGGAGAAAGCCAATAGGGAATGATTTGTTTCTGATGATAAAAGAACAAATGAAATTAAGTGAGATCATCAAATAGCAGCTTTGAAATGAAACATATTCATCAGTTTTGAGTGTGTTAGTGTTGAGGAGTCTAACCTAAAATACAGGGACCCACAAGCATGTGCCTAATTTCAGGTGTGGGAGTGCTTTCTACCGAAGTGAATGATACTATCAGGCAGATAGATGCAGAAACAAGGCCTAGGGTTTGAATTTCAGATCTGCTGTGCATCCAAGTGAAGTCATAGGAAAAATGAGGATGCTCAAAATTTTGCCCAAGATCACACTGAGATGAGAGAGCAAAAACCAGCTTTTGATCTGCTTTTTTTTTCTCTACTCAGTTTTCTGTATTACTGTCAATATCAGGAACTGTTGAAGGAAGCTTTGTTAGCCACATTTTGGATTTATCTTCTTTTTTGTTTTTGTAGGTATTTTCTTATCAGCTCACCCATATCCTGGAGGACAGAGTCAAGAACAAGTAATGTAAGAAGATTAATTTGTCTGATGCCTGAATTGTTTAGCTTCAAAAGGAGGAAACCAGCTTCTTGGAAACCATAACACAGCCTAAATTACTGAATATCTTTCTCTAAATGATGAAACTGCTCTCTTCCTTGTCTCATTCCCTCTATGCATGAATAGCATCCTGCTTGCTGTCAGAGCTGCTGATTCCTGTTAGAGTTGCTTGGCTGGATCCTATATAGATACAGTTACAGCATCACACACTTTTGTGTTTTGGCACAATAATAATAATTAGATAACTTTCCCTTTGACCTTTCCAACCGATGCTGTGGTGCAGTATTACGACTCAGTGCTGTGAGTCCTTTTTGCTAGGTGTAATTAACATCAGCAAAAGATGCTGGTGCAGAATCAAGGCCTGAGCTCTGCACAGCGCCTCTGTAATGAGGGGAATCTGCCACTTTGACACACCATATCCATCTTCTTCACTCTCTTCCCCAGGCTCAACAGCTTACTCGACATCATAGTTTCAATGTCTGTTTTGGTTGGCTACTCCATCACAACAGCAAGCTTTGTGCTCTACGTGGTAAAAGAACATCAAACCAAAGCCAAACAACTGCAGCATATTTCAGGCATTGGGATGACAAGCTATTGGGTGACTAACTTCGTTTATGATCTGGTAAATAATTCACATTCTTAAAAGCACCAAGAGTAGCATTACACAGCGGGGTGGGGGGGGAAGGTTCTTTATTTAAAGTTGGTTGCCTAGACTTCTTAATATTATTACTACCAAGAGTGTTATGCAGTAATTGTTCTCCAAGGCACTGAAGACTATTAAACGTGAACTGCAACACTGGATTTTGCTAAGCGAAGGCATTCCTTCTCTCTCGAGTGTATGCAAAACACCAGCACATTTACATGAGAGCAATGCACAACAGGCCAGAGCTTTATTTCAGTTTTAACATGCAAGCAGCAAGCTGCTTTTCTGCTAGCTTGCAGGGCTAGACAAGTTGTCATGCAGGCTTTACGCATTTGGGGTAAGGCTTTTGGGCTTGAGGCTACAGCCGTTTTGAAAACCCTGGGAATACAGAGAGGGACATTAGCCGACATCTCACAGCTGACACTCCCCTGCTGGACAAAAATCCATTGCTGAGCTGAATGCTCTCTTTAAGATTATATGTTGTAAAGGTTTTTAAGCCAAGGAAAGCTACTAATGTAGCTATATGCCTTTCAGGACCTGCGCAAGTTCCTCTCTACAGAGCTGCACTGCACTGTATAGATTTACCATCTGGTTCCTATAGGTAGTTGAGCTCCCCAGCACTGTGCTGCATTACCTGGCGTGGGCATGCCCTGGTTCTCCCTGAAGAGTTAAGTTTCCTCATGGTAAAGAGGGTTAATAGCACTGCTGGAAAGCATCACTGGGCTAAGAGGATAAATATGCACACGAAAGTGCTTTGTGTCTTATGAGTTACCTTCAGTGCACAATGTCAAAGCCTCAGGTAGTTGGAGATCTGCAAGTGCAGACTATCTCTGCTCATGAGCTTTGGCATTGACAGCTATGCTGTAGTGGTAATCAGCTCTATCTGACAAATTTCTATTGAGGCAGTTTTGCTAGTGCCTAAAATCCCAATGATATCATCCTGAAAGTAGGAAGTCTTCAAGGGCATTTGGGTGGCCAGCCCCTCTTTAATGCAGCGAGGGCCAAGGGCTGAAATCCCTTGGGGAACATCAGCCTCGACTCTTTCTGCAGAGCACAACCTAAGCTTCCAGGTGTTCTGGTAACACCAGTGCACACTAACAAAGCAGTCCTCACAATACTTTGCTCACCACTAAATACCCTGTTTATAGGGACTAGTGATCAGGCAACAGCACAAGTATCTCCTGCCTTGCATGAGGGGCTTGGAAGGGGTCTGAAGGCAGCGTGGCTGCAGTCTGGCTTGGCAGAGCAGCCCCGAGTCGCAGTGCAGGGGTGAGGATGGGGCAGGTCTGTGTCTGCTTCTCTGATCCAGGCCCTTGCTTCAGCACTGCATATTTGTAAATCAGCCTGTGGAAAAATCCCCAGAGCCCTTGCCACAATCAGTATTCAGCGGGCTGAAACTAATCCAGCGCTCTCAGCAACTTGATATTTCTCAGTGAATCCCTGCTAGTAAATTCTGTTAAATCCCAAAGCTGGGGAGGAGAGGAACCTCTCGAGGCAGACGTTTGGTAGGTCCCTGGCTTGACTCAACATTATAAAGACTAGATTTACAGGGCACAATGAAGTGGTCTGACTGCAAGGCTAACAGAAGACCCAAAGGGGTATTTTTCATTCACAACCTTTTTTTAAGGCACTTTCTGCCCACAGTCCTGAATGCTGAGGCTTAACCTATTCAAAGTGGTTTTGTGGGAATTCATTTGCAAGACTCCCGAAAGTCTCGGGAGGACTGAGACCCCTCCTGTATTTAGTTTCCCTTAAAAAACTCAAGCTGCACTTGTGGGACCAGATTCAGACCTGGCGTTGTTGCTTCTGCATGGTTCTAGAAAAATGTTTAAGAATTATCATCCTAATAACATCTTTTTAATATCATTTTGCAGGTACTTTTTATGGTCCCTGTTGGACTCTCAATAGGAGTTATTTCATCCTTCCAAATACCAGCTTTCTGCAATAGCAATAACTTACTGGCAGTATTTCTTCTGCTGTTACTGTTTGGGTAAGTGTGGAGCTTAGTTATTTAAATATCATTGCAGAGAGTGAGGAACTGGATATTGCAGGCTGCTGCAATTTGGGATCCCAGGGAGGAATACGTGGGCTTTTTTCTTCAACGTTCACTTTACAAATGGTGACTAGTTGCACCTTCCGGGAGCAGTGAGCTAAACTACTGTTGTCATGCCTGCTTTATTCGAAGCAAACTCTATATGAGGGTATGAAATATTCAAGGTCACAGTGACAGCCCAAGCTGTAAGCATATGCTTACTGAACTATTGCAAAGTTCAAGAGAGAGAAGCATTTCAAAATCAGAGAAGGGGAAAAAAAAACAGTAGCACAATTCAGGAAAACTTAACAAAACTGTTTCTACAGCTTTGAATCCTCCAGTCTCTGCTGTCAGTCAGGGCTCCACATTCAAAGGATGTATCATAAACTTTTTCTCCAAATTCTAACAGATACAAAGCCTTTTTTCTTTCTTTAAGCTCCTGTAATATGGAAATTACTCACATGCCAAAACAGAACTGTTATGTTGTCTGAGATCTTTAGTTGTTTGTTTTCAGTCGCTCTTTGAGTTTCTGTAATACCCTCTGCACTGTTGGCAATTTTCTAGATATGCAACGTTTTCATGGATGTACCTGCTGGCTGGGGTTTTCAAAGAAACAGGAATGGCCTTCATCGTTTATGTCTGTGTCAACTTGTTCTTTGGCATCAACACCATCATTACTCACTCGGTGGTATTTCTACTCTCGCAGGAAAAGGCCACGGATCAGGTAGGAATCCTACTAATGCTAAACCCTTGGTGAAACAACTGGAGGCTTCTTGTTGAGTTTGGTGGGTTTGATCAGCTGCCTGGTTTGAAGATATTTGAGGTAGAACATGTAGAGGACACTAGGCGCAGGACTTAATGGGATCCCCTATAGACAGAGATCAAATACAAATCTCGCTTGATTGTAAATCTGCATCCCCAGAAAAGAAGGAAAATATGGTGACAGAGGGGGAAATACAAAAAGAGAGGTGGAAAACTGCCTGTGCAGAGAAGGGCAGGAAGTTGGTGTAGATGTTTGTTGGGACTTTCAACCATTGCTAAGTTCTTGCAGCATGAACTGTGGAGAGTGACAAGAAGATGTCAGTGCCCTGAGTCTGACGTGCTGCGTTAAGCCCAGCACCAGCTGTCTGTCATCTAGATCTGTAATGCAATCATCTTCTCCCTGCAAGGCTGAAAAATGACTTGGAGACAGTGACGATGCCCTGAAGTAAAGCCTGCTCTTAAACTGAGATATCCCTGGGAATCACTGGGATAAAATGTACACCTTACATTTAGCTTCCTTTCTTTTTTTTTTTTTTTTTTTTTATAAAGGGCAATTGCTTTGTAAAACAATAGCTGGGTTGGATTTTTCTCTCTAGCTAGGCAGTGCTTGTTTAGCAACCCCCTGGATTTTAGGGATGTGCAATTACAATCATCTTCTATCCCTCTGTGCCCCAGTGGCAGGGAGTCAGCCTCTTTCCATGCTAATTTACTGCCTCTCTGCTTTGCTGTTTGCTCTGATCCTTTCTTCTGCTAGAATTGTACCAAATCTCTACATTCATAAGTGTGAGACTGCCCTTCTATGTTTATTAAAGCCAAATCTCATGTTTTATGGAGGAAAACAGATAGGGTGGTGCTTGAGAGGAGCAGGATTGGGGAGTGGGCTGCACCCTGCAGCAAGCTGGAGCAGCAGCTCATTTGGGAGGTAGTTGTGCAGTAGTTTTGGGAGGCACAGTGCAGCTCGGCGGCAGGATTCAGCTCTGACTCATGGGTGGGTTTTGGGCTGCTGCATGCACAGAGTGAGGCGGCTGGAGCAGCGACGAGGGACTGCACTGGGAACTGGCTGCTGTTTACTATGGGTGATCACAACCTCAGAGCTGCCTGTTGACTTTTCTGACCTTGTGCCTGTGAAATGAGCTGTCTCCAGAGTCCTTTGCTCTCAATTTATCTCTGCTCTGAGACACAAGCAAATCCCAATGTAATTGTTACACTTCAGTCCCACAGTAAAACCTATGAATTTATTCCATGAATAAAAACAGTGACTGACTGTGCTGCTTTTTGTTTTTGGTTTTTTTCAGGGCTTGCATGATCTTGCTGAAAACTTAAGGCATGCATTCCTTCTCTTCCCACAATTTTGCTTTGGCTATGGCTTGATTGAACTGTCACAGGATCAGGCACTGCTGGGCTTCTTAAAAGCCTATGGAGTGGACTACCCTGCCAAAACCTTTGAGCTGGACAAGACCACATCCAAGCTGTTTGCCATGTTTATCCAAGGCACCGTGTTTTTTGCCATTCGTCTTATAGTTCACGACAGGATGATTCAGAGAGCCTGGAACAACATACTGGAGTAAGTAACATCTGGAGCCTCACAATGAAAACAGACCAAGCCAGCCCTCAGTGGTTTAATGCTGGGCTCTCACACAATCATTGTCAATTATGAAGCCCATAAATTTCCAAGACACTTTGCAAACATGGAGTAAGTTTTTTCTGGCAGCAGTCCCAGTTCCTACCAGTAATTAGAGTATTAACTAATAGAGGTGTAGGTTACCAGAGTCCCTTGGTAGTCGTTGCTAGCTGAGTCTGTGGCCCTTGTTTCCGCGCTCTGGGTTTGGTAGGCTGATGTTCAGCTGGTTGGTAAGAGGAGTCAGTCCCTTGACAGCCTCCTCTGTTTGAATCTCCTCATCTCCTCTGGCTTGGGTGCACACAGAGAGGGGAGAGAACAGTCCTATCACCTGCATTACGAGTGTGTTTACACGGCAGCTCAGAATATTTGCTGAAAAAGCGAAAAAAATTAGGCAGAAAGAGAGCATTGGGTTTTCTAATTCCCTAAATGGTACAAATATCAGGAGAGAATAGAAACTGTCTGTATGTGAAGGCTCCTTAGTACCCCAAGCACACAGGCCCACTGCTGCCCGCTTGCCAGAGGGTACAAGGTTCCCTCTCTACCCTCCCTGTAGGTTCCTGTTTGACAGAGTGCACGGCAAAGCATCGCTTCTGCCACCTGCAGCCGAAGAGGATGAGGATGTTCAGGCAGAGAGGAACCGGGTGGAGTCTGGCAAAGCTGACTTCGATGTGGTGCAGCTCCAGAATCTCACAAAGATCTACCACCTTCCTCATAAACGTATCGTGGCTGTGAAAAACATCAGCCTTGGGAT
>NW_010319882.1:46680-70252 GCF_000700745.2 Antrostomus carolinensis
CCACCCTGAGCAGGGAAACTGGAGCAGATCCACAGTCCCACTGTCATCATCTCTCCTCCTTGCCACTGTCCCAGCACAACTGCAATGCTTTGTTCTGCCCTGACCTCCTTCTTCATTCCTTTGCCTTATTTATTGATTCTTGGCATTACAGTAGTGACAAAAGGCTCCTGGTGGATTTGAGACACCAAGTGACAGTTTGAAGGCTCTAGAAAGACTGATGGGACAGTGATGGAGTGTATTCAGAGCAAAACGTCTACATGCTGTGTTTGTACAGTGCCTAGCACAGCAGAGTCTTGGTGGGTCACTGTGGATTACCATGTGGTAAAAGAAGACAGCAGAATTTGTCCAGTTGCAGTTATTCACCTTAACTGCATGGGAGACAGTGAGTCAGGTTTATCTGCTTGTATTTTCCCATCAGGGAAAGACAAATCACTTCAGCTGGACACACATTTTCATGAATCAAGACTTAATCTAACTCTAAAGAAAACAACATTCTTTGGTCATTTTGGTGCAGTTAGCTGCAAAAACACTGACTTAAAAGAAAAGGCAGGAGCACAGGGAGCACCTCTGAGACACAGAGGAAAGTTCATGGGGCCTCTGGAGAGCAGGTCCTACCTCAGGTTGTGCACCTGACTTGTGGGGAATGTTGTAAACAATCCTTGGTACCTGATTTTTCTTTTAATTGCCTGGGTCCCACTGAGATACTGGGCATATGAAAGGATGTAGGGTGCTGGGCAGGAGGAAAACAGCTTCACATCGAGGCTGTGATGCTGATCTTTCTGGCAGAGGGTTTTTTCCAAGCCACAACTGTCATCAAGGTTTCTAACTTCGGGCAAGATTCAGGCCGATGCTGGTGTCAGCATGGACGGTGGCCCTGCACTGCAGACTATGCACAGATACTGTCCCTGCATGGACCTCAAGGTGGGGAAGAGCCTGGGACTGATGCTGTGGGCCCAACACATGAGGAATTTCATATCAGCTGGTCTGTACTAATGATATCTAAAATAACAGTAATTATCAGCACAGTGGTAATTGCTTATGCAACACACAACTGCGTATCTCCAACCTTAGCAATAAAAGGCAGATTTTAGCATGAGATACTGAACTGCACTACAGGGAGCCAGTTCTTAATCTTATTAATGTAGTGCATTAGGGAGATTATTTAACAAAAATCTTGTGTCACGTTAAGGCTTTCCTGATGACAGCACAAACCTCACTCCCCTCAGCCCTATGAATAGCTCAGTTCCTGTCAATGGGAGGCTTCGCACAAATTAGATGGTCAGGATTTGGTCTCTTAGATGAGCTCACTGCAAAAATGCACCTTGCAGTAAAAGGAATGACTCTATTAGAGACACATCCTTGATTCTTCACTGTATTAAACAAACGGTCCTAATATAAGCTGCAGTATATTGCACCATAAACAACCTCCATTATAATGTTCGGATGCTCCGAGCACCTGTGCTGCTCTTGCAATTCATCTTGCTCAAAGGTCCAGAGAAAAGAAGAGACAAGATGCACAGAGTGCTCATCTCAGAGCAATATTTCTGCATTATAAATACAGACATGGTTACAATTTCTACTTTTCTTTCCCATAACCCAGTGTTTTGGCTTGCTTGGTGTGAACGGAGCTGGAAAGACAACCATCTTTAAGATGCTGACAGGCGATATTGGAGCATCCAGCGGAAGGTTGCGGGTCCAGGATCATTCTGGGTATGGAACATCTGACTTCTAGGGAAGGTGCATGAGCAAATCAGCCTTCAGGGAGCAGTTTTTGAGGCTGGATGGCAAAGGAAAAGAAATGTAAAAGTCTGAAACAAAACAAGACAAAAATAAATAAGATGGGGAATTTAATCTTTTGAAGGTTCCCCAGGGGTCTGCATTTTGCTGTCGTACCTCTGCTGTTCTCAGTGGTGTTTCTTCCACTTCATTCCATTGCAAATGGGATCAGACTCAGATCCTCAGCTGAGTGTGATCCCACTTCTGAGCTGGTATCTGGAGACCAGCAGGACTCATCTCAGAGCACTCTTTAACAGGAGTAGGTTTGGTGGCAGCCGTGCCATCTGAAGTGCTGGTGGTAATTGGAGAGCTATGTAGTAGACATCATGACTAAAAGACATGGCAAATACAATTCTTCCGTGGCAGAACTGGGGAGCTAAAAGCTGAAGGTCTGCAAATTCATAACAGTTTCATTCAAGGGTTGGGGAAGGGGGTAGGAAGCAGGAGAAGGGGGTTTTCTCTCTCCTGTCTGATTCCAGAGCGTATCACTAATTCAGTGTGTTTAAAATGACTTGCCAACTTACTTACACAGGTCCTTGAATGACATTAGTGAGTCACACTGGTCACTCTTTGGCTACTGTCCTCAAGAAGATGCCTTGGATGACTTGCTGACGGTGGAAGAGCACATGTATTACTATGCTAGGCTCCATGGCATCCCAGAGAGAGACATCAAAGGAGTGAGTAACACCGGGGCTTGACTTAAAGCATTTTCCAATTATGGAGAGCCTTTACCTTGATTTAATTAGTCTTTCAATAAATAGATATGTGCATGGTAATCATGGCATTGTTTGGGTTGGAAGGGACCTTAAAGGTCTTCTAGATCAGGTTGCTCAGAGCCCCATCCAACCTGACCTTGAATGTCTCCAGGGATGGGGCTTCTACCACCTCTCTGGGCAACCTGGGCCAGGGTTTCACCACCCTCAGTGCAAAAAATGTCTTCCTTACATCTAGTCTAAATCTCCTCTCTCTTAGTTTAAAACCATCACCACTTGTCCTATGCTACAGGCCCTGCTAAAAAGTCTGTCCCCATCTTTTCTTACAGGCCCCCTTTAAGTATTGAAAGGCTGCTATAAGATCTCCCCAGAGCCTTCTCTTCTCCAGGCTGAACAGCCCCAACTCTCTCAGCCTTTCTTCACAGGAAATGTTCCATCCCTCTGATCATCTTTGTGCCCTAATTTATGCCTGGACATTGTTATGAAAGCAGTACTCTTGCTCCCATAGGTTGTGCTCCAGCTTCTCCACCGACTGAATCTGATGGCCTACAAAGACAGAGTCAGCTCTATGTGCAGTTATGGCACCAACAGAAAACTGTCAACAGCTCTGGCTCTCATTGGGAATCCATCAATTCTGCTGCTGGTGAGAAATGGGGGCCTTGTTGGGGGCAAGATGAGCAAATCTTGGGGCTGGCAGGGATTCTTTGTGACAGTCTAGCAAAACCTCCTCAGGCACAGCTTACGGGACACTCCCCAAATGCCCATGTGTAGCCTGACAATGTAGGCATCAGAGGACAGTTTAGATTCCAGCAAGCACCCACATTTTCTTGGAGGGCATAAGAGAGTGGTGAGTCTACCAGTTTCTCCAATAGCCTCTTTTGGAGGTCAAAAATAGATCCTATATTTGCCAATTAAATTGCCCTTGTTCCCAGCACTTTCTTGGTTTTTTTTATCAACTGCCCTGCACCGTGTTGCAAGAAATGCAGCATCCAAATCTGTAGAAGAGCAAAGGAGCAACTTCCTTCAGGATTAGAACATAAAACTATTTTTCTAGGTTTGTCTTCCCTTTTTGTCTTTCACTTTGAGCTTTCCAGTTCTTCCGTGAGATATGCCATTGTTAAATATACTTTTTTGTGCAGTTTTTCCACTTGCTGTGTTTTGAATGCATGCAGTGCCCTGTGAGCAGGTTTCCCAATATTAAATTTGACAGGTAGTGGACATAAATCTCCCTTGCCATGACTTGTATCAAGCCCAGCACTACTGCCTTTACTTCTGATCGCATACACCAGCCCTCTAGCTGCTTTTGTGACATAAAAAAATATCAATAAAGCTAGAAAGTGGGGAAGTTCCCTCTGTACTGGCTCCTGCCTGAACCCAAGCTGTTTTATCTCTGCCTCACATAAGGCATTATCCTCAACAACAACAATTTGTCAATCGGAAATCTGTGAACAATTTTATCAGCAATGCATAAGACCCGAGATGCTTATACCATCTTTAATCTCTGGCTTACTGTCTCTCTAAATGAAGAAAGGCAACACTTGCTTTGTCAGCATATTGAGAGGGAGGCAAAACACAGGTGTACGTGGGGACCAAGGGCCAGTTGATACCTTCTTGTCCGAGGTTGTTATGCCTGTGGTGATTGTGGATAGTTAACACACCATGGTATAGAATGCCCAGTAGGGTTGATCTTAGATGGTGCTGTCACAGCCAGTCAGTTCCTCTAGAGTCCAATGGAGGTTGAGAGTTCCTACCAGTCACCATGGGAGCTGTGCAGTTCCACAGGGCAGTGAGGATGGAGGTCTTAGTTTAGCTGACTTGCTTCTGCTTGAAGGGAACATGGGATGTCTCAGTCAAATCCATAATGCAGTTGAAGATAATCCTTCCCCGTGGATCTGTACCAATGTGAGCTCTCCTACAGGTCCTCACTAGCAAACATAACACTAATGATGAGCCTAAAAAGAACACAAGCATTAGGAAGATCAGATTTTGAGTCCAAATTTATAATTAGTCCTGTCTTTCCCAACAGGATGAACCAAGCTCTGGAATGGATCCAAATGCTAAACGCCACCTTTGGAAAATCATCAGTGAGGAAGTGCAGAACAAATGCTCAGTGATACTCACATCCCACAGGTAGGGCTGGTTTGGTTCTGTCTCCAGTCTCAGGCTCTGCAGGAGCTATGGAGAGGCCTGTCCTTCACAATAACTAATTTTTCATACCTTCTCAGTGAGTTATTAGAGTTTCTTGGTTGATGTTTCAGCATGGAAGAATGTGAAGCCCTCTGTACCAGGCTGGCTATTATGGTGAACGGGAGTTTTCAGTGCATTGGCTCTTTGCAGCACATCAAGAGCAGGTCTGTAAAATGTACCTATTTCACTTTTTCTGAATGGCATATGGAGTTACTGACCTACAGCTTTGAGGGCTCAGAACATGAGACCTTTGGTAACAGGGCATCAAAATGACGTCATTTTCTGATTTATGTTTCTCACTACACCATTGAAATTCTCTGTTAACTCATGCACTTTCTACTCTCTCACAGCCTTTTTTTCCCAGAGATGTGTTCCCCAAAGTAATCTGTTCACTGCTGAAAATGTGAAATGCATGTTAGGGTTGAGCTTCAATTTTATTAGTTATCACAATAGCTCAGCTTCTTATTAAGATTCACTCCAAGTTAACAACCCTGACCCCATTCAAGCTGCACTCTGCCTGGATTAGATTTCCCCAAAGAGGCTGGGCAGCACTCTCAAAGGATTTTCTTTATCTGTTTCTCTTTCCTACTGTGTTAATTGTGATTTACCTTTTCCCCTAGGTTTGGAAGAGGATTCACTGTGAAGATGCACTTAAATAGCAATGCAGTTAGCACTGAGACGCTGACAGAGTTCATGAAGTCACACTTCCCAAATACATGCCTGAAGGTACGTGGGACAAACGCTTTCAGGAGAGGCCCTCTCAATCCCTTCAAATTAACCAAGAGGATCTTACAAGATAGATGTCTTGTAACACACTGTGCATGTAGATCTGTGCTCTCAGAGCATAAGGGATTCATACACACACACTTGTCAATGCAATCAGTGACATTGTCCAAGGGTTGGAGCACCAAAGTTCCTTGGTGGCTTAAATAACCTCAGCCAAACAGCTGCAGTGATCCTGTAAGGCAGCTGTTAGGTGACCCTCTGCCCCTGTGAATGGTCCCACTGAAGCCTGAACTGCATGGAGACACATTTCATATTCATATTCACGAGATGGGTGGGTGCTTCCAGTACCTTCCCCACCAGAGTAACTGAGTGACGAATCCCATCCATCGTCTGTAATCCAATCTCTGCATTGATCAAAACGACAGAGTTGGAGCTGAAAAATGCTATGACTGCCCTCAAGCTTCCAGCTCTGGAGCTTAGTTATCATCTCCCAGTCACAAAAACTTCCAATGGGTCAACACCAGTCAATACTGGACAATAATATCTCTCACCTTTGGGAGCCAGAAGGGGAGAACACAGCCTCTAGCCCTTCATCCTCCCATGGCTCAGCTCCTCTTCGCTTTTATTCACAGCCAAACAGCCATCAGATCTGTTGGCTTTTTATAGGCAGCAACCTCTTAACTTTACCCCATCATTCCTCTTCCCACAGGATCGGCATTTCAACATGGTGGAGTATCACGTCCCAGTCTCTGCAGGAGGGGTAGCAAATATATTTGATCTCCTGGAAGCCAGCAAAGCAACCTTCAATATCAGGCACTTCTCAGTGAGTCAAACAACGTTAGAGGAGGTAAGGAATTAAAGATGTGTGGCCATCCATTTAAAACTGTTAACAGGGGAGCAGACTGATGGTTACACATAATGGACTGCTGCACACAATAGACTACATTTTGAAAAGGATTTCCGTCTATATTCCTCCTGGGGATAATTTATCAGTACTACTGCCCCCAGATACCTGCGCTGGCACTAGGAAAACGCACACAGAAAGCTGTCTGTAGCGTAAAGGATCTGTTCTTCCTTCTGTGACTGCTGATTTCAGCAGATTCATGGGTGTGGATGAAGGGCAGGATTATGAATCACCCCCGAGTCCAGTGCTAGGCTTCCTGGCAGTGGACTCTTCCCACCACTCCTGGAAATTTGCTTGATTTCACTCTTTCTTGTACCAAATTTGGGTTATAAGTTCATTCAGCATTACTCCAAACCTAGCTTCATGGTTCAGTTCCTTCCATGTTCCCTTGGAAGAACATTCCCACTGGCATCAAAATCTTGTAGGAGACACATCAGCTGAAGCAATGCTGCAAGGACTATCCAGAAGAAATCATCCTGTTGAGCATCAGTATCTGATATCTTAGGTCTGTCCCACAGACAGGAGCAGAAACTGCAGCCCTGTGATCCTACGAGTTGTTAAATGGAGATCTGGGGGAGGAGGTCCTCAGAATTGTTTTAATAAAGGGCAGTGGTGAGAGAAACGGGCAGACAAACCACAGGAAGCCCCGAGTCATGTTTTGTGGGAGCACCACTTGGATTTGTGTATATGCAAATGTGATTGCAGGTAGTGTTCTAGCAAGAATATTTTATGTATTCATTAGATACCATTCAAACGAAGACCATTGCGTGTGATTGTCCTGGTTTGGACAATATGCACCTGTCTATATAATAAGCAGTTGTGTGTGCACAGATGTCAATTATATAGAGACAGATGGGTTTATAAAGTCATAATGCAGCTGTATGACACAGCTATCATGTGGGTATTACCTCACTAGCTGAAACGTGAGCTGCAGGACAATTAGATGTTGAAGAGGAACGTCTGCCTTTGCATCCCGGTGTCGGTTCAGCGGTACAGGACTGCGCGGCTGTTTATTTACGTGAATCCATTCCTGAGCACTCTCCCCAGGCTCGCAGTCAAATGAACAGCCATTCCTTTTTGATGTTCATTCATCCTATAAATTCTTTATGCTGTCACATACTGAATGTTTTCCTTTAAACCTCTAGGTTTTCATCAGCTTTGCTAAAGACCAAGCAGATCCTGATGGCACGGATGCAGGTCCTGATGTGACACTGGACAGCTCTGACACAAGTAGCCAAGATAGCACCATAAGCTCCATCTATTGAAGGATCCCCCAACCGCAGGGGATCATAGAAGCTGGGGAAAAGACCTGATGACCCTTTGGGGTTCTTCCAGCCCTGTTTTCTATGATTCTGGGATGGTGGGGATAAAAAGTCACCTTTTCTTAAAGTTCTTCTCTCTTTTTTTTGTTTTTGTTTTTGATTTGCACTTATTTTGTTACTAGGCACATGGTAGGCATTTAAGACTGGCATTTGGTTACAAATCAGATTGGTCTTTCCACAGGTTCCTTTTTTCCCCCCGCCCCTCAGTTCTTGTTTTGTGATCACTTGAATGCCTGTGAGGACTTATTTGACACCACCTGCTGCTCGTGGCCACTTGCTCAGAGCAGAAATGGCTGTGGTGGAGCAGAGGAGCTGTCAGCAGTGCAGGGTGTTTGACAACAAAGCAGCCCCACGGCTGCCCTCTCTGAGAGCCCAATCTCCACTCCCTGTGCAGCAACAGACTTTCTGGGTGACCATGAGAAGGTTGCTCAGTTTTGCCAGGTTCCCCACAGGTGAAATGGGGTTCACCCTTGCCCTACCTCACAGGGGTGTCGTGAGGACGTAGGTGTTATGTACTGAGAGTCGCATGTGCCATTGGTGGGGGCCACCTTTGGTAACGCCGTAAAGCTTATCTGTACGTGTGGGTTATATCAGTACAAATATAATTATTTTAAAAGTCAGCACTTCCAGTGGTTTCAGTTTGTTCCTGTTTATTCCAGCTCTATGTAACTCCTTGAGTCAGTCCTCCAGTCCCAAGCAGTTCCTGGCTCTTGGTACCCAACAGATCATTCCACCAGCCAGCCCCTTTCTCCGTCAGGATTGCTCCGTTGCAGCAGAAGAATGGTACGAAGCAAGTATATTGGTTGAACCCTCTGATAGGAAGTTCACTTTGTAAGGTTGTGTTTCCCTGAGCAGAGTAAAAGCAACGAGCTTCTCCCTTGCTCAGAAATCCTGACATCTCCCTCTGGCAACCTCCCTCTCCCAGGCTTCCTTTTCAGTGACCATCCTCCTCAACACGCAAGCAGTGGCTGCCACTGTCACTCCAGAGCTGTATTTTCCCACGTAATAAGGCATAATTAGCCTCTCCTTCAAAGACTCTGCCCGCTGGCTTTAAACGAGACCTCTGCCTACCTTTGAGCAGCAGCAGCTGAGTTCAGCACACCAGCACGCACATCCTGCTCTCCCCCCTGAGAACCACTAATAAGTAGAAGAGTTTAATATTAACTCTTTATTACATGTATCAGCACAAGACTTCAAAGACTCAGTTTTAGGTCAGGGCTTGATGTACGTGGTGCTATTCAAGCACATAACGAACTTAAAGTCTTTGAGCTCAATAAACTCGCTCTTGCTGGTGGAAGATTGCCGAGGAAGCCAGGCTGTGTTTGCCTTGCAGGACCTGGGAAGGCCCATATGGCACTGGGATTTGCACACCTAATTCCAGCCAGAGGTTTGGGGTCTGTTGGGTTTTTGTTTTTTTTCTCCCCCAAAGCTCATTTGAGCCAAAGGAAACTTTAGATGAAAGCTTCAATGACACATCTTTCTCACCTTGATCATCAGAAGAGTTTGACTAGTTCAGTTCCCATTTGATGCTCAGGCTTGCTGAGATAATCACACAACGAATAGGTTCTTTAAATATCAAGGATGTTCAGGATTTTACAGTGGGATACTGAAGTTCAGAGTTTAGCGACTGCAAGGAGGTCACATTTTCTCCTTGATCTTGGTGTAGACTTCTTCCTGATAGCAGGAGGAGTTTTGTTATGGATTGAAAGTATTATCAAGCCCTGAATTATGCCCCAACCTGCTGACTGTAATTAAAACTGGAATTCAGCTTCTTTCCAGAATGCATTTGACACCTGCAGTTTATAAGTAACTGAAAAAGCTGCCCAGACATTCATTGGAGCTTCTATTATTATGTCTCCAGCTCTGAAAAAGCACTTTTTTTTTTTCCCCTCATTTTCATTGCATATCTTATACAGATCACAGTATAAAATTAAGCTTTTCTCTAATGGAGGGCTTGCGCTCCCTGCAAAGGACTCGGAGCATGAATGCCAATGATTTAAATGCAGCCTTGTAATACCAATCAGAGTATTATTTTATTATGTCGATGGCTTTGCAACTGCCAGTGAAAGATGGATCTTCAGACTCTGTCCAGATGTACTTTACATTTAATTGAGGGAGACTGATACAAAGCTATTCTTTTGTCCCTTTAGAGCCTACTAATCAAAGAAAAAAAAAAAAAAAAAGAAAAAGGAAGGGATTCATTGGAATACTTAATACTTAAGCAAGTTGCAGTTTAATTGGGTAAAATAGAGTTTTCAAAAAAAAAAAAAAGCAAAAAGCATCCTTTGAATTTCCACCCAATTCTGGCATTAATAGAAACATCTGCTTCATGCAAAATGTGTCCTGGCCGTGATATATGCTCTCCATTTTCTCTTGCAGGTAAAAATAAAACATCTGCTATTGCAATCAAGTCTGTAGGTATTGGTCCAAACAAGCCAAAGTTTACATACTTAAGGGAATTTAGTGGAAACCTGTGGGGAGCAGTTACAACTGTTTAGGGGCTGGAAGCATCTGGCAAGGAGGTTGTATATAACATCACCAGGGGCTGACTTACCTTTTGTGCCGCGTTACAGCTCTCCCTGCAGAGCCTCAGAGATTCAACCTGTTCCTCCTGGAGGTAGGACACAGCCCAGGCTCAATTTTGGGGTGATAAATGTGGAAGCTAATACTGTCCTGCCCCCAAACACCAGCTCTGGGTTTCTCATTGCCCCTTTGCCTCCCTCAGGAGGGTTGATTTTGGTTCCAGGGGTGACCAGAAACACTGAGCCCTGCCCAAGAAACAACAAATAAAATCCGTTTTAAAGGCTATGGGCAGGCTGTACAGGGGGAGGATGGGGATGCTCCCCTATCTCTGGTGCTTGTGGTAATCCTCACCCAGCTGATGTGCTGGTGTAATAAACAGCAGGTGCCCCCCTGTTGTCAGCCCCCTCAGAAATTTTTGCTTGGCATGATTCTGCTTTCAAAAAAAGCCAGGCAGACAACCAGCTCAGCCCCCTCTTTGCTCAAGCAGGGAGGGAAGATCATTGAAAACACTGACCCTGCTGTCCCTGGAAGGGAGAGAGGAGCGCTCTGCGTACCGCTGCACATCACCTCTCCAGGAGTGAGAGATGAATGCTGCAGTCCGGGGGGGGAAACAAGCTTTTCATCTCACTTCTTTAATTCACTCTCATTTCGGCCACCCTAATAACCCTTGTTCGAGGCAACAGGGAGCAACCGTGCGGGGCAAGCCCTGCCAGAGCGACGGCACAGCCCATATGAGTTAATTGGAACTGCACGGGCCTCAACTGAGCTTAATTTAAAAATGTTCTAAAATATTACAGACACGAGGTATACAGAGTGCAATGGCTAAATAAGGACAGGGACGGGCAGTCAAGGAGGAATTTCATAATTGGTTATGCGGATTGTGAGACTGATTGAAATCAGTTTTGTAATTGGAGCTGTGGACTTGGAGACAACGATTCAAATCTCCATCCCAGCTCTCCTTCATTTATCACTGTGTGCTACTGAGGGGACCCCAGCGCTTCTCCAGCCTGAGCCTTGCTTAAGCTTCGGTCTCGATAGAAGTGGCCACTGAGGGCTGAACTTGCAGGGTCAGAAAAGGTCTGGCAGGGGCTGAGAAGAGCTGTTCCAGGAGGGCCAACGTTAAGCAACGGTTCTCACAGCCCTGACCGCCACGATAAATATAAATTCAGGGTCTAACTGGATATTTTTTTGTCCTTTTATGAGAACTACAGGAGTGGTTTTGTTACTGGATCGGATCAGAAAAGGTGTTTTCAGGTCAAATGAACACATCCAGCTCAAAGCAACTCAGTGCCTAGTAAAGCGCAGGGGTGGGTGGTGCCCAACAGACCTGCTCCCTGTGTGGAGTCGCTCATGGGATCCAGGATTTGCAGGATCTGACCTCAGAACAGGCTGTCGTAGGGGCTTTGGCTTCCTTACATTGCTGCAGCTTCACTGAAGCTGCCGTGAGGTTTTTTGGCTTTTTACAAGCCAAGAGAAATGTACACTCCCGCACTAACTAGCGGAAGGGTTTTTTTGTGAGCTGGTGGAGGAAGAAAAATGGTTGTTGGATGGCAACAGCACATAGTCTGATTTTACTTTCTTTTTTTTTCTCCAGACAACAGCTGTGATCTTGCATAGCTATAACAAAATATCAACAGTGTATTAAAAGAGAGCACAACAGAGAAAAGCAGCAGTGGGGAATGGCAAAAAAAAAATCACCAGAATTATTATTCCACAACAGTAGTTAAATAAAAAAAAAAATCACTCTAATTAATTTAGTTGTTCAGGGAGAGTATGGAAATAAGGAAGATGGCACTGAAATAGTAAGAACAACATTAGTATGGGACACAGCCAGCGCTAACTTACTGTTGGCTCTGCTCCTCACGCTACTCGCATACGCAGCGCTGGTAATGAGGGAGGACAGTCGGCCCCACGATGCTGGGGTGCAGAGCAGCATAGGGAGCACGGCCCCCCAAAATACCTGCAGCATGGGGGGAACTGCACAAGACCATCCCAAGGGGTATAAATATTTTGGGATTGGGGGCTGAGCCATGTCATGGCACAATCCTGCAGCACCTGAAAGCTGGAAGGTGTCAAAACAGGGGACAGTCACAGGGGCCACATTCAGCCCAGGGTGAGGAAAAGATACAGCTTGTGCTTGTGACCCACCGAGCAAAGCTTGGAACCAGGCACCTCTCCACAGTGCTCGGTTCCTGGGGGGTGCATCTCCCCATGCCAGTGCTAATTACTGCTAGAAGAGACTTTTGGAAACAGGCCATAGCCAGGGAGAGCAATTCTGAAGGGCCCCGTGCTGGGAGATAAGAGAAATAAATGGCGGTGCTCCCACAAGCTCAAAGCAACAATCTGATCATCTCCCCCAACCTCCTTTAATGCAGGCTCTGGAATTTTAAGCAGTGAGTTTTTCACTACAAACAGGCGTGTTGGATAGAAACGAAGCATCTCTTTAAAAAAGCTCAGGTCTTCTCTGTCTCCAAAGAAAGAAACAACAGAATGCATCTTCAGGGCATGGTAGAATCTATGGTAACACGTAGGAGACAGAAAATCCAAGTGAAGACAGGGTAATAATTGAGGTTTTTACCTCCATTAGCAGGTGAAGGTGAACTCTCAGCCCTCTACTGCCTATGTCCTACTGACGAGCTTCAGGGGTTTTACGCAGGCCTCTGCTTTAGCGTGCAGTGGTTACTTCACAGCCAGAGCCTCGCGAATCGAAGCGCATCCAGAGTGTGATGGGGAGGAGGAAGCAGGACAATGTGTCTCTCCATAACCAGACCCAACTGGGTTATTCCTGTGCAAGACAGCAATGAACTGAAGTTCAAATGACACCAACCAGATTGAAATGCAATCAAAGGAGTTCCCTTAGGGTTGCACATCCAATTAGTAGAGTACCTTGAATTACACCAGCACAGTTTCAAATAGACACATGCTGAGAGGACCATCAGCACAGAGTCTGCCTGGTGACCCATATCCATGAGGGCTCCAGAGGAGTTTTGCACAGGTTTGCATCACCAACTGCTGGTTCACTCCTCTACTGGGGGAGGAGCTCCTGGGGTGGCCCAGCCTGGCCTAGGAGCAGGATGACTGCTCACCTGGGGCACCCAGTGCTCCTCAGGCTGTCAGTCCCAGCTCTGAGCACCTCTGTGTGAGGGCTTTTTCCCTTGCGCCTGCAGCCTCAGCACACTGGGGCTGCTGGTGGAAAGTCTTTGTGGATAGATCTCCTTTGGGATGGATCAGAAGGGATGGAGTTTGATAGAAAAAGGCCTGAATCGCCTTCTCAAGGCTCCTCTCTTTGCTGTGTGGCTGCAGTGGGAGCCTGGAGAAGCTCCCAAGCTGAGTCAGGGCCCTTACCTGAGCTGGGTACCCTAACCCCAAATGCCTCTCATTTATCTCCAGTCAGCCCCACAAACAAGGTGGAAAGGAAACACAGAAACCATTTTCAGCTTTTGAACAGTAATTTTCTCTAATAAATGATTGCTAGAAAGCAATTAAGATCCATGTGCTTCTGAAAGGTAAGAGATTTTTACACTTTTTCATACATGAGGTTTCCCTTTTGCAGTGACTGAACTTACCCTGCTCCCAGGAATTGTGAAAACTCATTAAAAATTAACAATGCAAATATTAAGAGATGCTAGAAATACCAGAGTATGTCTAGGTGTTCCTCAGCCATCTCTGAGGAGTTATGTGAGGTCTAGGAACTCAAAATACTTTTCTACTTCTGCCCTAGAGCGTAGTAACTCCCTCAAAGCAGCCAGATGCAGCGGGTGCAAGTCAGGAGTGTGGTCCTTGGCTTGGAGCCTTAGTCAAAGTCCCTGTCGAAGCCGATAGTCAGGCTGCCCTGGACTGCAGCAGGCTGCCAGACCACATCTTGCTCTCCTCCAAATTCCTATTTAAAATCCTGTTAAAGAGAAAGCGAAGCTGAAGGAGACTCCTCTTTGCCCATTGCACCACCAGCCTGAGGGCTGGTGTGTGTTCATAACCCAGGGACCCAATTTTAATGCAAAATCACGTCACCTTGCACCAGATCGTGCCCCAAGATCAATACTGATCAGTGCACAGGAGCACGTGCTCTGCACATCTTCACATGCTCCTCCTGAAGTGTTTCTTTAAGCACCTCAGTGTCAGTAAGATGCACAAAATTTGAGACCACAGGCTTAGTCAAATTAGCAATTATACTGGTTCCCATCCATCACCACAAAGCAGGCTGCGATGCTGCTGCATCCGTTCTGCTTCAGGAACCTGGGAAAGCAGAGCCACATCTCATCAGCCAGACAAGGGCAGCTCCAGGCTTGCCGTGAGAGAGGAAGGGAGCGATTGCTCGGGCTGACTTCTTTATCCATTTTTTTAATTAGCCTTCAGAGCCTCCCTAGAAATTATTAAAGCCTCTTTGGGGAGTGCAGTGCCGCAGAGGGAGCAGCGTTCACTCACGGGCTGGTGCTTCACTCCATGAATGTGCTGGAGCAGCTGTACACATTTCCTCCCTCGCACGGGCAGTGAGGCCTCTCCTTCAACCTGCTTCCTACACCTTCAGCATCTGACCATCCTCATTGGAGATTTTTTTTACCTGGAAACAGCTCTTTGCCACGCATCGGTGGATGGCAGCAAAGGCAAAGCTTGTACATTTGTTATAAACCACACTGGTTGCCCATCTGAGGTTCACCAGGTGAAGTGGAGCCTCTTGTTCCTCAGGGTTGGGTAATAAACTGGGATTTGTGAAATTGGGCAGGATTAGGGCATATCACAGAGTTGTAGCAATCCTTCACTGGGTGGTTTGGGGCTGAAAAGTAGGCGGTGTACGCACTCCTAAGGTACGAGCCTGTGTTTGGGGAGGCTGCTTGTCAACTGTTCTCCCATCAAGCTGCAGTTTTAATCTAGAAAATGGTGTTTTCAAAAGAATAAAACCACTAAAAATCATAAACAAACAACAAAGCCCAAACCTTCAAAGGTCATGTCACCCCAGGACTGCCAAGTTTCTGTGTTACTCACCTGCCTCATCCTGATAAATCAAAGCTGCCGTGTTGCATTTCCCTCCCACCCCCCTTGGCATTTTTGAGCTCTGGCTCAAGCAGAAATTACCAGCTGAGATCGCTTGGCCCATGTAACGCAGCACGTCAGCCTATGTGGTGATACGAGCCCTTGAAATCATCTTACCACATGGGAAGCTGATTTTCCCTCCACCCAAGCTATGACCTTCACAGAAGTGCTTGGCACTGATCTATGATTCTATGATCTAATGACACGGGAGGGTCCGTGCCACTGGGCTGTCCCATCCCCAAGGGCCTGTCTGCAGGGTGGAGTGGGATAAAGGATCCTTTTGGGCTTGGATGGCTCAGGGCAGGGGTGTCCCGGCAGTGGGATGGAGCAGCCTGGGTGCAGGGCTGGGGATGTGTGCACCAGCTCTGGGAGGGGAATTTTTCAGTGGAAGAGCTCACAGACCATCTCACTTGCCTCAGAGGTGAACCAAGAGGCGGGACTGTAGGAAAATCAGAGCAGAAAAACAGGGTACGTGCTTGGTACATTTGACTGACAGACCCTGATAACTTGGAGGGGAGGGTGTGAGGGTGTTGGCTGCCAGCACAGTTTTGGCACTTTTCCCCACAGAGGCTGGCAAAGCCGGCTCTGCCCCCCAGGCCAAAGGGAAACAGCCCCCACGGCTCTCGGGTCAGACTGGCATTTCTTCTGGCAGTTTGTAGCAATCCTATTTGTGGATTAAAATGCAGCCGTCAAGGCTGCTCGTACAGGATTTACGATGTGGCCTCAAAATGCAGGAGAAAAGGAAAGCTGAACTCTCCTTTGATGTTTGCAAGCGTAAACTGCAGACCTGAGCTGAACGCGCTGTAAATAAGGATCATTAATCATCAGCTAAGCGGCACGCGGTTGCTGTTATTTATTATAACAATATAAATCATCGCCAACTGCTATCGTGTTAATTTGGGTTTAGTATGGATCAGTATAGAAAAAAAGAATATCCTATACCTATTAAAAAAATATCAAGCCTTACTTGTGAACACATCTAGATGCACTGGGGCTTTTGTTCCTTAGTTTCCTCCTGCTAGGAAGTGCGTTGGGAAGAAGCTCCGTGAGCTCTGTGTGTGAGGGTGAGCAATGGTCCAGGCCAAGTTGCAGCTGAGCAAAATCCCTCTTGCGATTCCGTGCTAGCTTGGCAGCGAGGAGAAGAGCAAGACTGGGAGGTGCTGAAGACATTTTGGAGGGGCAGGTCTCTGCGCTGACCCCCAGCCCTTCCTGCAGCCCCTGCGCAGGGCACGAGGCCGGCATTTCCCAGGTGCTCCATTGCATCCACTCCAGTAACCCCACAGTTTTCCTTGGGTTTTTTATTTGCAGCTCAGTTCTGGCTTTTATATTCAAAAAGTGTGAGGCGTGGTTTTTGTGGCGTGCTGGAGCCCTCTGCTCCTGCCTATGGAAGGGAGGCTGAGCAGGGAAGAAGCATTTTAATTTAAATTAAGGGAGCATTACCCACGCATTTCATATCCTCCAGAAATGCCAGCTACACTCCGTGCTGCTATATTATTTTTGTCCCCTTTTTTGACTTTATTCAAGCTAAAAGGTGGGGCTGAGCTACTCATGCACCAGAGCAAGGCTGGCAGAGGCACCAGTATGACCGTACCCGCTGTTTTGGGTGTGGAGCTCATGCCAGAGAAGTGGCCCCATCCCTCCCCACAGAGCCTTCCTGAATTTGGTGGGGATGGAGCTTTGCCCCACAGGGATCCCCATCTTGGTGCTCACACACAGCATCTGTCCCTGCCCTTGAGCACTCAGGCGTAGCTGGGTGGGGGGGTCTACACAACCTCCCCAAAATAACGTGAATTCTTCAAAGTGAGGCAGGTTTGTTGTTAAGTCACAGCAAATTTTGACCCAAAACAAGCCCAGTGCCCCCAGTCCCAGTAATCTGTTCTATCCTGATGAAACTGGAGGTGCTGAGCCCTGACCGATGACGCGGAGATCCCTGACTGATCATGCGGAGATCCCTGGCTGGCCTTGTGGAGCACACAGCAACCAAAAGGTAAATTTAAAAGTGAGAACTTCAAAGGGACACTTGGCTGTATGTCTTCTGAAGGAGACGTACAAAGGGAAAGGGAATTAAAGCCTGGCAAAGGCACTGTGATGGAAAGGAAATATTCTTGCTTCTCCATAAAACAAAACAAAACCAAACCAACCCACAACCCCCCAAAAAGTGATGCTTACAGCGGAGCATGCGCTGCCCTCAGCATTCTCCCTTGGGATCAGATGGACATGGAGACTCCAAATGGGTGGAGGGTCCCATTGTGGGTCTGGAGCAGCAGTCCGCTGCCCCATCACCCCCTGGGCACAGACAGAACACCTCTCCAAAACCTTTAATGTCACCAGTGCTGTCTTCACTGGGGGTTAGTCCCAGTTAAGAAATGGGCCTTGGTATTTGGGAAACAGAAATCAGAAGAATTAGGGTTTAGGTTTTTAGAATTTAACTAAAAGGGGAACAAAAAGGATTTCATGTTTTGGGTGGCCCAAATATTTCCCACAGGCTTGATGCTGTAATGATACATTTAACAACAGGCTTGTCAGTCATGAGGAAAAGGAACTAAAGCGACGCTGCACCCACACCTTGACTCCGCTGTGTCCGAACACACAAGCAATTGCCTTTAATTGCCTCCATCGCTTTTAACCTGTGTTTTGTGCGTGCGAGATGAACAGGCATCGAACCAGGGAGACTTTATCCAAGCACTGAGCCAGAGCTGAGGCTCACATTAATTAAAATGGGGTTAATTATAATAACTCTTGTACAATAGGGATAGTATTATAGGACTAATTAGAGTGGGGCTAATAATCATAGAATCAGAATGGTTTGGGTGGGAAGGGACTTTTCAAGGCCATCTAGTCCAACCCCCCTGCAGTGAGCAGGGACATCTTCAACCAGATGAGGTTGCTCAGAGCCCCATCCAACCTGACCTTGAATGTTTCCAGGGATGGGGCTTCTACCACCTCTCTGGACAACCTGGGCCAGGGTTTCACCACCCTCAGTGTAAAAAATTTCTCCCTTACATCTAGTCTAAATCTCCCCTTTTAAATAAGTTTAAAATAAGAGGGTTCAAGCCACAGCAGCCACTGCACAAAACCCGCACCCAAGTTCATCAAAGGTGGACTTGTATCCCGCCCAGCTCAAGGGCAATCCAACATTTAAACGCCGCTGCAAAGCTTTGCCTGTGTTTTCCCGAGCATCCAGGCTTGTGTCGCACCGACCATATGTCTGCCTCTGCCTGCTAGCAGATTGCACCAAATATTTTCCTTTTTTATCGTGCCTGAGCAAACAAACACCATCTGCGGGGCTCGTCGAGGGAAATCCTGGCCCCCTCTGCGCCAACGGGAAGGCAGCCGCCCGCATCCGCCGGGCCTGAAGTTTCTGCCATCCATATCCTGAGACGAGAGCTTTTCTCTGCTCTTCATCTCTGCCTAGAGTTCAATTTGGACCTGGCCTTTTGCAAAGAGATTTAAAATTCAGATTTTTATTATAGAAACGCTGGGCCCTTTTAAAGGAGACCGTTTAGCGCTGACGCAGGTTTGTGCGACTGCCTTGGGGTAGTGGTAGGTGGAAGAGGGCAAGAAGGGTTTTTTTGCTGTTGTTGGTTCCATCCACACAAGTATTTATTGGAGGTACCCACACTGCCAGGAACTTTGGGCATTTTCCAGCTATGCTTGAATCCCTGGCCTGAGTTTGATGGTGATTTTTGGTCTTGCTCATCCTGTTTAGAGCCAGGGGTCTGGGTGGGCAGCTGATGGGGAATGTAAATTATTCCCTGTTCAAACCTTTATTCCTTTGGAAAGTAAAACTCCCAGGGGACACCCCATTTGATATGGAGAGTCCATGCCATCCATTCCTGCACCCCAGCACTGGTGGGGAGCAGGGGAGCATCAGCAGTTGCTGAAGCAAAGGTTTGCACGTGGTCCCCAGCTGCATCATGGGGCACAGGGCTTTCTCCTGCTTGGCTTTTCTCCGTTACTTGCCTTTCTGTCAGAACCCCCTTTTCCCTCCTGGAAAACACAGAGCAGTAATCTCCATTTTGTAAAATTCCCAGCAGTTTTGACCCAGCCAGGGATTCACAGAGAGCTCTCGCCGAGTGAAGAGCCCAGCGGATGCAGATGTAAATTACCTGTCACCTCAGCTGCTTTTCTGCTCACGCTTCCGCAGTGCTGGGTCTGGAGCATGTGCTCTGACCAAATTTTTTGTACAAGTGCCCTTTGGATTTAGCAATTCGCACGGCCAAAGCAGAACCAATGAACCACAGGCTTCTCTGCCGCTGCCTTTAATTAAAAATGCCATGTCTAACACCAACCGATGTTCCCGCTATCGAGACTTGACTAATAATTTAATGCTGTGAAATGCAACGCTGACTGTGCCGCTCAGTCTGAAAGCGTAATGGACTTTTAAAAATTATTATTATTATTTCATTTTGAGGATCAAATCCCTCAATATTTGAAATCTTAAAACTTGCTAGTCTAACAGCCCTAACCAATTACTGTGCTGAACGATCTGAGCAGCCCCAAGTCAGAACCACAGCCCATGATGCCTCCAAGACCATGGTGAGCTCACAGGGCTTTGGGCGTGCGGCAAAATTGGCCCCAGAGGGGCGGCCCGAGGAGCACACTAAGCCTGTTAAAGGCTTTGATTCAGATGTCTGGGAAAAGAGGGAATTCAAAGCACGAGGCTGCTCCTCCACCCATTTTTTTCAGTCTTCTGCTGAAGCAGATCCATCCTGTTGCTTGCTGTGGGCGCTTGGCACACTGGAGCTGAGCACCCTTTCATGGCAGGACACAGAGCTTTGGGATGTGCCTGGTATTTGGATGGATGAGAGGAGAGGGACCCTCTCTTCGCAGATGCTTTGGCTCTTTTAACCCCTGGGAAAACAACTGACTTGTGAGACTGAGGGAACTGCCTCCCTCTGTATGCTCCTTCCTGTTACATGACGAATCACATAATAATTGTATATTTATTGAAAAACAGCTGAGGAACTTCAATACTGAATAAAATATCGGGTACTGGTGTATTTACATACGAGGGTTTTTACCAGATGGGCAACGCTTTGAAAGGAAGCATGAGGTAGATGAGGATTTTTACCTTCCTTGTCCGCCGGGAAGCCGAGCGCCATCCTTCAGCGTGGGTTTTGCTCCAAAGCCCCACATTGTTTGAAAATCCCATTATCAGTTGAGCACGGTGAAGATGATCTTTGCCTCAGCAGGGTATAGAGCGGCTGATTCACGCATGCACTGAACGCGACCATTGCACTATATCACACCACTGCTGAAACCGTTTTACTGGCTTTCTGTCATGCAACAAATTTATTTTAAAGTGCGTGGGCCTTATACTACCTGGAATGGCTTTACTTGTACTTTAAATACTGCATAAACCAAATTTAGAGATATATTTCTCACTTTCCCCTGTTCTCTGCATCTTTTTTTTTTTTTTTTTTTTTTTGCTTCTGACTGTCCAATTGGTTGCAGTAATTCAATGCAGAGGAAGACATTTCTTAGATTTCCAAGAGTGCCAACTCCTTAACCTTTATAAAATCAGGGAGAATGAATCACGCCTGACTTTTACATCTTTCTTGAACACAAGTATTTGGTTAGAAGCTGGCTGCCCAGAGCAGTGCTTTGCCTCAGTTTAACTTAGCTGTAAATGTTTGTAAATTCGCATAACTTAGTTGTAAATGTTTGTAAATTCGCACATAACGTCTCCGCACAATGGAGACTACACGCGCACACATGGATTTATTGAGAGGGACACTAAACATATTTCAGCCAGAGGAAAGGAAGACGAGGCACTTATCTGGTTTATTGTTCTATACAGTATATATTGGCATCTCATATTTTGTGAACATAAATGCCAGGTTGACTCAAGAAATCTATGGATCAAGTGTTGTTTGTAACTTGTGCTGATCGCTTCAAATTGTGTTAAAGTTTCAGCTCGGCAGCAAGGCCTTTTACTGCCTTCCAGTAACCGTGTCACACCGGGAGACGCTGGTGTGTTTTTTTAGGGTACAAGATGAGCACACAACAGCCAAATAAGAGGGAGTAGGAGGTCAAGGTTGCTTCTGGCAACTGTTCATTTTTAAGGGACAAATGACTGTTTTAGCTTATTTTGTGAGTTTACTCTGGTTTTGGCAGTGTGAGGGAGCAGGTCCCTATCCCAGCTCCATCCCCTGCACTCCAGGGAAGGAGTCCAGCTGTGTCCCTTGCTCTCATCTCTCCCTGCATCCAGATGTTTTGGCATATGTGCACAACCAGGGGCATGGGATGGGATGGTCCCCAACCTTGCTGGGCTTGGGGACAAGCTCCCCTTTGAGCAGGACACAGCCCAGGGCACCTCTCCTGCCCCTTTCCTTCCCCAAGGTAGGCAAGGAGGACGCTGACCTCTGAAGCAGCTCACCATAGTCAGCTTCTGCTAGAAACACGCCCGAGCCCGCCTGCCACCCGGGAGCATCCAACTTAACATGAGCATGTGTCTTAACAAGGTGCAGTTTGTGTTTGGTTTTGTTTTACTTCCACGCTCGCCTCCGAGGCTGTTATTTCTTTCCCCAGAGCTGCTTCCCTCCGCAGCAGAGGGCCTGCCGATCCCCACCGCTGGGGATGACAGGCTGTTAGCAAAGGGGACACCGCTCCCTGTTATTAAGGCAGCGGGGGGTTTCCTGAGCACCAGAAAACAACAGGCTATTACAGAGATAAAACCACACTTTTCACAGCTGGATCCAAGCGCACAGATGCAGCTACTGCACTGCCGATAACAACAAAGAGCCCTCCTCCCTGCGCCGGCAAAACTGAGACGTGTGTGGATGGAGATGCCTCCATCCAGCCCTCTCCCTCAGGGCTCAGGCCCCGATTCTGCCAGGACACAGTCATCTGCAAAGGACAAGCTTTTGTGTGACCTTTTGGGAGCTCCACACACCTCCACAGTTTCTCATGGATAAGGATCGGGAGTTATCATGAATGCAGAGAAAACCAGGACGGTGTTTGTTGTCCCTTTGGGGTCAAGCAGGTTAGGAGATAGGACAACATCGGTTTAACAAAGGCCTAATATGCCACTATTCAAGTCAGCGTGACGGTGTTTCACCCTGTGACACATCAGCTTGCCCTGGAAAACAGTAGCACATTTTCTCGGATCAGTGGAGCTGAGAGATTTCATTATTGCCCTTCCTGTGTGGTGCTGACCTCCTTGCACCCCTGGCTAACGTTAGTAGCACAGATAAATATTTAACCTTCCACAAATAAAAAAAAAATATATTTTTTAAAAAATCCCAATTTAAAACATCCTTGGTGTTCAGGAACTACAGAGGGAACACACTACCAAAGCAAAGGAGTGTGAAACCTGAAAACTGAAGAAACTCCTTCTTGGAAGACAAGGATAACTTATTAAGTAATGTTTTCAGCCCCAATTTAACACCCATCTAAGTAGAAATCCTTCTTTCTAGATGAGGTAAGAGCTGTGGAAAACATCCCTGTTGCTACCAGCCTTTTCGTCAGGCTGCCATCGCTCAGCTGAGCGGTGGTACCCGACGTCTTGACGTACTTCACTCGGCGAGCAGGGACGCGGGGAAACCATCCACCCTCAGAAAGGAGATGGAGGGAGACACGGGACGAGAAATGCAGCTGAAATTTCAGCCAGGCTGCTGGTACCCCATACTGACAGCTGTTTTCTACGGCTGTCGCCAACCAAATTTTGCAGCTTTGTGTCCCTTTATGATGAAGTTCCCTCAAAGAATAACTTGCTGGCTTTAATCATGTTTGCTCTGAGATTTATGGCTTGATGCTTATTCACCAGTGGAGCTTCTCGATGCGAAATGTCAGTAAGCCTGTTATAAATCGCTCCTGGCATTCTTGCTCTATCTTTTATTTGGCCAGGAGTATTTCTACCTGAAAGTGATAAATTCCTGCTATAACTGCTTTATGTGCTTCAGTAATTACATTGTACAGGGATGGCGGGGGCTGCGTCTATAAAGGTATCACCTCAAAAACAGCAACCTGGAAAAAGTGGGAGATTGGGCTGAACCCTGAGGGGCTGCTGGATGCACACGCTGAGGAAAAAAACACCCTTGAAACCCAAATAACGGTGACTGGTGAAGTGTATGTCAGATTGAAGCTGGTGAATGGGTGGAAGGAAGAAAATTAAACTATTAAAGTCAGAGTGGAAAGGCATCGGCATGGGGTGGGCGCCCTGCTTGGGCTGGGTGGCAGGTCTGAGGGGAAGAGGCCCTCAGCACCACAGCGTTGAGCCTGCCTGCCCATTTCAGGTCTCATTTGGGTAGGAGATGTTTGTGCTGCGTTAGACATGTTCATTAGAGACAGACAGATACTGGAAATATATATATAGATGCCTCAAGTTTGGGTACTTGACCGATTTGGATGTTACTGAAGTGCCAGCCCGCCATTTTCCTCAGCCCTCC
>NW_010319883.1:0-1956 GCF_000700745.2 Antrostomus carolinensis
TGTAGAGGGACCTTTGTTCACCTCACCAACTCAATTACAGAGTGATAGTTTTCTACTTAACTAAATCATTATTCAAGGTGAATGGCTTCTAGAGTTATTCTAGTTTATGTATTGGGAAAGAAATTATTTACACCCAGATTAACAAGAAACTCGAGCTTTGTCAGATTAAGTACAGCAACACAAGGACTCAGACCTATAAATTTACCAAGGCAGACTAGGCAGCTCATATGCATATACAGTGAATAAGGAGAGTTAGATGCTTTTGGCTGAGAGCCACAATAGCCATCACACTGATGCTCACACCTGTCAAGAAGCAAAGCTGAAGTGAGAAGAGTGTTTGAAATCCTACCCATCTCCTGGCCTAGAACAGCCAGCTTAATCTATACACTGAACTCAAAATGTTTGTGTATATATTGTACATATATATAGGCAGGCCAGTTTATATCTGTGACCAGGCTACTTCATAGTGTTGAATTATATGAAATTAATTTTGAAAAAGAATGTCAGAATTTCCTTACATCACCAAAAAGAAATCTTTACATGACAAGGAAGAAACATTAAAACCCGTGACCTGATAATAGTTTGGGTAGACAGAGCCGATGTAATATTCGACAGAATGCTGTTGAGTTTGGGTACCACAAGATTAGTTCAAGACTCTGTACTCCTGTCTGACATGTAGAACTGGATAGCCGTGCCTTAGAGGAATTCTTTTGCAAGTGCATAATATAAGCATCCTTTGTGAGCAGTAAAGGCAAATACTGGTCATAGGTCAAAGCCCTAGAAATCAAGGTGATAACCTTCAAAAGGAGCTGCTTCCGCAACAAGTGAACCCGGTCTTTATGCTCTGTCTAATTAATTGGAACTTTGCAATGTTCTTTCAGACCCGATGTTGGAGAGAGATGGCCATTAGGCATACAAATCAGCGATGCGGTGAGCAGGGTTACAAGGCAGGTCACCCACTTGCTCCGCGATGGAAAATTCATTTTCTTCTAGCCCTCTTGCCAAGCATCGCAAATTCCCAAGTGGATCCAGTCTGGGGCCAACTTATGTCATTAATGGGAGATCCCATGACTTTTTGTACCTCATTATAGATGCCACAATGTCCTCAGCAGTGGTACAGTATTTTAGTAGTAACATTATTATACATTTCTTTATTAATATCCTTTGCCCTTTTTCATCCCCATGGCAAAATCCCCATTTGACTGTGATCAATAAGGTGGGAGCATACTCAGATCCATTACATTTATAGAAAGCTGTGACCATTCCAAGTTCCATAGACATTTTGAGATACATTTTTCTTCACTGTTTTGTACATACAAGGTAATTTCGCTTCGTAATTGATATAGTTTCTTAACTTTGTTGTAGTATTTCTGATGCATATTAAGCACTAGAAGAAGGAAAATGTGCAGCTCCCTGCTGTCTGTGTTCTAAGTTTTTTGTAGAAGTGCAAATCTGTGAAATACAGCTCCAAAATACTGTATTTGCTCAAGTAGAAAGGTCTGATTAATTTTAATCTTCATTTTGCATAACCTTAAAGCATTAATGTTTTCTAACTATTGCTCTTGCTGAAGCAGTTCAGTATTACAACAACAACAAATTCAGACACAATTCCTTTGGGTTAAACTTGGTCTAACCCTTGCCGATACATATACATGTGTCTATATGGTAAGAAAATTTGGCTGGTTTTAAATTATTTTGTTCTTTGTCAACATCATCTTCACTGACTGTGTAAGTTCAGGAAGTAGTGTAATTATAGTTTACTTTTGCATTGTATCTTTCCTTTTTATGTTTAATAAGAAATCACCCCCCTTCCCCACCAAAAGCATCACTTGGCAACTGTTTGAAAAGATAATGAGACCTTCCTGTCATGTCTCTTTCAAATGCCACAGAGTTTAAATTCTTCTGTTCCCTTGTTTATTTTCTCTCTTGCACTGTTACTGTTCCCCTCTCATTCCT
>NW_010319883.1:1972-6471 GCF_000700745.2 Antrostomus carolinensis
TCTTTCAGTCTTTCTTTGGTTCTTCTGCTTCTCTATTCTGTGGGTTTACAAAAGTGGTGATGCATTCTTTGGGGATTTATTTTTTCTTCATAGAATATTCTAAAACATTATGATTCAGCATGCTGGCCTAAGCCCATTATTTCTTTTTCTCAGTCAATTGGATCCAAAGTCCACAGTAATCAATGGAAACAACAGAGTATGATCCAGTAGGGTTCACTCCCACATTAGCAGAAGCAGGGGGTGTAATCAGAAAGCATGGCCATCCTATAAAGAGTGGTGATGACATTCAAAGTCAGTCCCCCTCTTTACTCAGTAGTGGTGGTGGTAAGCTGCAAATGTAGTCCTGCTTGGTTTCTCTTCTCTGAAGGGAGATACGTTAGGTTATTTAAATGGTAAAGAGAAGCCCAGGAAAGGATTTTTATGTATAAAATCAACGTTCGAGGAGCAAAAGCCTATGGAGCTTTAAGTAATTCAAAGAACAGATACTAAAAAAGTTATGTTTATCTTTTGCTTTCTGTTTTTAGCTTAAAAGATAGCAGAAATACCCTTGCCTAGCTGAAAACTTCTAGCAAACAAAAGGAAAAGAAAACACAACCAGAAAAATTTTGGTGCCGTCCCACTGGGAGAATTTAGTCCAAGATTCTTTATGACTTAAGAACAAAGAATAATGAGGAAACTGTTGGGCATCATTAGCTGTTACAGACATTGCTGTTTTATTCTCTAACAGGGGGCTATAATTCATTCTTAAACCTGAATTTTTAAATAGAATGAATGTAAAAAAAATATATTAGCTATGAAAATAACTGACATATAGAAATACCTATATATTATTCCTTGAAATCCTGGGTAAGCAGGCAAAATTGTTTCAAGTTAATATCTAAATTATTTTATTTTATGGTCCAGAAATACTACTGCTAAGTAAGGCTGAAATGTAAACTAAGAGGTTAGGAAAACTTAAAATATTACTTTATCTTTTCACCTGTTTATCTCTCTTCATCATCCTCCCTCTTCACCCTGCATAAAGCAAGAAACACGTGCAGTGATTTATGGATGGATGTAACCAATGACTCATGCTGCCAGTGTTGAATCTGTCACTGGTAATTTGCTCGTGCACTTCTGCAGAACAAGTCCTTTGCCTTCTCTTGTGTTTTATTTGTGTGTATGTGTGTGTTATACATCATATAATTTACCTAGTCTGGGAAAAAAAATAGAGAAAGAAGGGAAGGTATATGGCTGGTGCAAGCATTTCACAGAAATCATCCTTCAATCAAGTGGCTCAAGAAAAGCTAACAGCATGTAATTATCCCATTTGTAAGTTCCACTGATTTGGGGGTTTGAGGGCCATTTAGCTTGCTGAGTTGGATTTAAATTTGCTAGAAAAGGAACAGCGTTGCCTTTTATTTTGACACTAGCAGATTTTAGTCAAATGGGATAATATTATATGCACGTTTTCCCCAAAATCCTGCTCCTTCAGCTTGGACCATTAGCCATTTATTGTTATTCTTATATTGTCTTGTTGCTGAAGTTGTAGATTTTATTTTTGCTATAAATGTAATTTCAATGCTGTCATTCCCAGGTGTTCACCTTGCTTTTGTTAGGTAACACATGCACAGTAGATGGTGGGAAAGACTAAATATGTATTCTCTCTAGTAGTGTGAGTGAGGAAGAGACAAAACCTAAGCGCCACTGTCACAGGGTATTAAAAATCTGGGACTGGAGAGCAAGGCATAGAGTGACAATTATTGATCTGTATCCCAAATACTGGCTCTTTCTACTATGGATGTCTTAGCAATATGGCCTCTAAGAGACATTCTCAGGAGGATCTTCTCTTTAAGAGTAGCTTCCCTTTAACTGGACTCTTACTTCCATGTTGCCTTGTTGATACTGTCTTAAGGTTTTTGTCTCTTCTTCCAGCTGTATGGATAAATATTTAATATTTGGATGAATTTGGAACCGTAACTTCTGATAAAAGCATAAGATGTCAATATCTGCCAGGTTTCAGTTTTTTAAAGCATCATCCCAATAACAGGCTGTGTTCTTTTCCCAATGTATTCTTTGATGGTGAACAGTATATAAGGGAAAACAATTTCTGGATGCTCTTTAATTAGAGTGACTGATGTTTTCACTGAGGCTTGCAGACAGCGTTGACACTTCAGTGTTCTTTTCTGAGGCAATAGCTCAGTGACAGTTGACAGAGAAACAGCATCTGCAATACTGAGGAATAATATATTTCTCTATTTCTGGGAGCCTTACAGCTCGATCTCAAGGTCACAAAGTCCAAGATCTGCTGCGGCAAATACAGAACTAACTTCCAGAGCTTACAACCCTGCATAAAACTTGAGCTACTGTCCCATTTCAACAAGTCTTTCCAAACTTAGTTGGCATGGCTGCTGTGCCAGACCTGTCACACGGAGGAGGTGATATGCTTCAGTCCCTTCCTCTCCCTTCCCCAAGCACAATCCCTCCCTCCTCAAAGCGAGTACTGCTGCACACCTTATCCCCGCAGGCTAGAGCCGCTTGCCTCAGCTGGGATCTGCTTCCTTCCCAATGCAGCTACAGCTCCTCTTTCCAGTACTCCTGGAGTGACTAGTAGTATCTGCAATGCTTATAGCTAAAATTAAGCAGGGTTTGGAGACAAATAAATGCTAAAGAAAGGTTAAGGAAAATAATTTGTCCCCAATCTGATCAATAGTTCAAGCTGAAAAAAGTAACTTATTTTTTTCCCTAGGAAGTGGAGCATTTTGTTTCATCATTCTCAGATGAAATATTTTGATGTGTAGTTTTCAAACAACAGAGACATGTATCTTCTGATTAATATTTTTAATTGGCATTAATTATTTCTTTCTGAAGGAACACTGACATCTTAACTATTTTATTTTCTCTGAGAATAAGTCTTCATTCAGTGCCAAGTCTGTTAGGAATCTCCTTAAGTTGCACGAGTCTCCTGTCGCTGAAGCCTCTGTTACTCTGATCTACCAATATTTATTCTGCAAGAAATCTGTTATTAATTTAACACTCAGAAACATCCTTTGTCTTTATGCTAATTCACTTCTTGGTTATTTAACTGGGACAGCGGGGGGCAGCTGTAATGGGTTTCATGTAGACTGGAAACCAGACTGAGACCCGTATTTCATTTTGCCTGAACCACTATAAAGGAGGTGGAGGTCCAATGGTGCATGAATATTTGGAGGGGTAAATGTTTTCCTCACTTAAAAGTATTTTAACACTAGAAAAATGAAACTTTGGCCCTGGAATATTAGCCACACATAAAAACATGAAGAAATTAGAAATACTTTTTATATCCTGCTATCAGTAGTTACTACTTCCATTCTTTTGTCAGACACGCACATCACTCTCTAGCTCATGGTGATCTTGCATTGCTTTCAAGGAGGCTTTCTGTTAGATATTTTTCCTATCAATCTCTCAGAGATGAATTAATCTCATTTTATAATGAACAGAATATTTAACTCTTTTTGGCTAAAAGAAGTACAGAGTTAGGGCCAGGGCTACTAATGTGTGTGTGGGTAACCTTCAGATGCTGGGCAGCACTGCTTTATATCTCGCTCGTGTGCTGAAGCACCTCTTGTTTTGAAGAGGTAATTTTATAACCTCTGAATAGTCCACAGGTATAGAAGGCAGGCCAAGAACCTGTTTATCTTGCCTGGAGTTTGATTTCAGCAGAGCTGTTTATTTTAATAGAAAATTGATCCTAAATGGGAGATCATTTCTCAGGAAGCAAGAAATGGAGTATTTCCTTACCTGTTTAAACAACTGGTACGTACCACTTTCTAGGCAACACTTATTCCTAGTCCACTCTCATTAAATCTAACAACGTACTGCAGCTAACAGTCTGTTTTCTCCATGTGTACTGCATGTAATCATAGAATCCTATCACGTAGTGAAAGGTCTTGTTAAAAGTATACACACAGGGGAATGGAATGAAAGCTTCTGTGGGAACTCTAAATTTAAACATCTTGACTTTGTAATATTGAAGGAGCCAAGGTACCATTCCTTCACAGAGATATGTCATAAAAAGTGATAAATATCAGCCATACTAAGGATAGATTTAAATTCATTTCAATATAGCAACTTCATATTTTTCAAGATTGTGCAAAAGCTGAAGTTCCTCAGCACAGACTAAAAGTTTGTTCCATTTAATTTGATTTTAAATTTTAGGTTTTCAATCGGTTTTTAAAATAATGCAGAGCGAGTTTAGGATGTGATGTCAAGGAACAAGAACCTTGAATAAACCTGTGAATGAAGGTGACTTTAAGGTAACTTGGTATTCCTCTACTCAGATGACTGTCTGGGCACTGACTCTCCTCCTGCAGCTACCAAGAGAAGTCTCAGTGCCACTGAAGGAAGATGGAGGATGAAGTACAATGGTTCAAGAAAAATTTAGTCCTAAATTTGTATAGCTACTAGGAAGTAGAAAAGGCAAAATTATCCGGTTAATCTATTTAAAACTCTTCCAGCTCCAAAGTCTTTTAAACGACGCT
>NW_010319883.1:6485-16721 GCF_000700745.2 Antrostomus carolinensis
TATAAGGAGCAATGAGGAACCAGTTCTCAGTGCTACTTCAGTAGAAAAGAGCAAGAACAGTGTCAATCTCCTCAAATCTTAAAATTTCCAGTGCAATTGGGTTTAAATTCAGAAATTTTGGATGCTTCTGGGAGAAACTGTCATTACCAAAATGTAGACTTTAAGCTTGGCAGGGAGCAGTTGATCTCTTTATACAGACTTGATTATGTTCTTGTTAGGCAGGTCTTAATGCTGAAGCTTTTTAATGCAGAAGTGTCTGCTATCATAATAGAGTGTTTAAACCAATATGCCTCTCAATCTTACAATATCAGAATTGTGCAACCTGCTCTAGATGGACCTGCTGTGGCAGAGGAGCTGCAGTGATCACCAGAGGTCCCTTCCAATCGTTAACCATTCTATGACTCTGTGAAAAAGCAACTCAGTAGTGTGAGTAGGCTTTGAAGTTTTCTAAGGGCTCTTTTGCCCTTTAAACCACCTACCTAGATATATTTATACAGAAGTAGCATTAAAATATATTCTTATGCTGCATCCAGTTATTAATTTAAACCCCAAGACATTTCAAAGTCATCTAGTTACTAGTGCAATCCTGTATTCAGGGAGAAGGTAAATGGACAAGAGTGATACACCAAAATCATGGAGGACATATGACAAATATATAAAAATATTTTGTGATGGTATTTGTATCTTTCCCTGGGTGCAGAAACACTTTATATGACTGGAATTGTTTTGCAGTTTTTGTTTTTTAGGAACAAGAAAAAAAGTGAAAATGTGAGATGTTGTATGAGCTGTATGTTAATTGTTTCTCGAGTCATCTGTGCTATTGTCTTCAATCTGTAAGACAGAGGTGCTCTAGTAATGCAGTTCTTCTCAACTGAATTTCAACAATTCATAGAAAACTTGAACTAGCAGAGAAGTTACACTGTTGTCTGTTCAATTGCATTCCCCAGACATGTCGCTGCTCCTAGTTCATGATACACAGTGGTTCTGCAAGGCAGTTCTGACCTCCTTCTTGGTGCAGTTGTGATGTGGAGACTGAATCATCAACAATACTAGTATAGAAAGATGGCAGCTCTGAATATGAGATGACCTTTCCCTCCCACCCAAAACAGAAGGTTATGGACAAAAAAAAATGTTTATTACGTGTCTCATCCTTCTTCATTTCCGTCACTGTGCCTCTCCTGCTCGTATACAATTTCTTGGTCATTTTCAGTTTCTCCACTGCTCTCAGGTTCTTTGAACTCAAACAAGTAATCTTTGGTTCCACCCCTGGAATATGAAATATGGAGTTTCTTCAAACTTTGAACTGCCATTCCTGGATTTATCTGGTACCATGCAGTCTAAATGCATTCTTGTGCCTGTCACCATTATTTTTTTCTCTAGGAATTATAGGACAATTACACCTTTAAAGCCATTTTGAATATACAGACTTCAAATGGTCTTCAAAGGGCTTGTTTGCTAATATTTCAAGCCACCTGCAGCTGTGACTGCCCTCCCTCTGTTATGACCAGGAAACAGCATTAACTTCTCTGATAATACTTTTTTGCTAGTGGTAGGTGCCCTTTGAATACGTCTAGGACAAGCATTCTTCTTTTTTGTTGATAGCACACCTGGTCACCTATTCCAAACAATGTTCAGCCAATCCTTCATTAAGTCTTTAGACATCCATCCTAGTTTTGACACCTAACAATTATTCCAGTAGGCAGCTGTTCCTTCGGCATTGTTTTATGCTTCAGAATCACATATGGTGGCAATTTCATACCATCTGCTAACACTGCCAACATGACTTTAATGTGCATTTTTTCACTCCCTTAAGTTTTTTATGATGACAAATTTTGTGCCTGTTTCTTCAATGGTGTAATTGGGTGGTATGTCAAAATAAACTGGAATCTCATTGGCATTACCCATTTGGCTCAGCAAGTAATTGCGATCTCTACATAATCCAGTCGCGTGCTGCTGGAACGCAGTGATTTTTCTAGTGAAGTTAGAAAGTAGGTGTAGGTATAACAAAGGCCCTCAACATAGGCAAAATCCATTGTGCCACCTAATTTGTACACATCAACTATGACTCACCTTGAATTCCATCTATGGCGTGTTTTCTGCTTGTGCTATTTCTTGATTTTTTTTCTTTTAGTGATTTCTTATATAATCATAGAATCATAGAATGGTTTGGATTGGAAGGGACCTTAAAGATCATCCAGTCCCAATCCCCCTGCCATCAGCAGGGACACCTTCCACTAGATCAGGTTGCTCAAAGCCTCATCCAGCCTGGCCTTCAACACTTCCAGGGGGGAGCAGCCACAACTTCTTTGGGCAACCTGTTCCAGTGTCTGACCACCCTCACAGTGAAGAACTTCTTCCTAATATCTAATCTAAACCTCCCCTCTTTCAGCTTAAACCCATTTCCCCTTGTCTTGTCATTAGTTGCCCTTATGAAAAGTCCCTCCCCAGCTTTCTTGTAGCCCCTTCAGGTACTGGGAGGCCACTAGAAGGTACTAATGAAGTACTAATGGAGTACCTGTGTTTTCTTGGAGTATGCAGAAATTCTACAACATGTTATTTTACTTTGTGAGAATTCTATTTTGGGTGCACTTACCCACTTTATAAGTGTATATACTTATGTACACTTTATATGTTCTCTCAGCACCACAAATCTTAATTATTTTCCCACAAGAGGTACCATCAAGCTTAAAATATGTATTCTATACCTTTTGGAACTTTGCCTGTTGCACTCATTTTTCTCTTCTCCAGATGATCTGCCATTTCACACGTCACTTATAAGATTCAGGGAGTCTCATAAAACTGTGAAAGATCACTGTGGAGTGTTCTGAATTACACTACACCACACAACATCACAAGTCACTGAGACAAACAGCTAACATGCTAACACTGTGTTTTGTTTAAACTTAGAGCTGCTTTGGGCATATTTGTGCTCCTTCTTCACTAGGAGACCTCCCACAGTGCACACTCACCTTACCTTCATTAATCCTAAAGGAAGGTGAACCAGTTTTTTAAGTTAAACTACTTGGAGAGAAAAAAAAATTAGTCATCTTCTTTTTTGCTAAATATGGTAAATTGAATTTAGCTTTTCTATCTTAGGCATTTATTCTAGGCTTCTTTTCTAATGAAATGTGTTTTCCATTCTCTCTTGCGGTAGGTGACTAATAAAAGGGGACAACGTTTCCCTCTGTAGTTGCCTGACTGTCCCCACTATAGGAGTGTAAACAACTACTGAAATTAAATGCCAAACTTTTAGACTGCTGAAGTTACATAGAATGGGCACAAACAGCTGAGAGCAAGGGTGCTGAATCACAGAATCCCAGAATGGTGGGGTTGGAAGGGACCTCAGGAGATCATCCAGTCCAACCCCCCTGCCAAAGCAGGTTCCCTACAAAAAAAAGGAAAGTGTCCAGGTGGGTTTGAACATCTCCAGAGATGGAGACTCCACACCCTCTCTGGGCAGCCTGTCCCAGGGCTCCGGCACCCTCACAGGAAAGAAGTTTCTCCTCATGTTTAAGCAGAACCTCCTGTGTTCTAGTTTGTGCCCATTGCCCCTTGTCCTATCTCTGGTCACACTAAAAAGAGTCTGTCCCCATCCTCTTGACACCCACCCTTTAGATATTGATAAACATTGACAAGCTCAAAAACATATCCAAGCTCAAAAATTAGTTTTAAATCTTTTATTTTCTTTCTCAGTTTCTAAAAGGAATAGAGTTGTGGGAAGAAGATCTGGAAATATGAGGAAGAAGTGAGAAGATAACAGAATCATGTTTGAGGGGAGATTTAGGGAGTAATTAAGTGCTGAAATGTTAGAATCTCGCTGCCTTTTTCCTCTGCTCAGACCTTTGGTTCTTTTATTTCTTCTGAGTAAATGTATGCAAATGCATGCCAGGGTTTAGTGTCTGTGAATATTGCCAGAGTGTTTGTTGTTCTGATGCCAGCAGGTCTGCCCACTGAGGTCTCCCAGCCCCTGTATTTATATACTTCTCTCACTGTAAAGGGATCCCAGCTCCTCGGGTGACACGGTGCTGCCATCGCTGTGGTGCAGAAAATAGAGCAGCGGGGGCAGGCCAGAGCTGATGTAACGTCCCCATTCCTAACTTCACTATGTGTGTGTCTACTCAATCTTTATTTTGAAATCTGAATTCAGGAAGAGGAAAACCGATGCTGAATTATTTTCTTTCTCAGTGGGAACATTCTCATGCTCGCTGCCTGTGCTTTGTGACGGCTGCATACATAGTTAAGCACCTTTTGCATTTACAGATGCCTTAACGTTTACAAACGCCTTTATCTTCGGAAGCATATTTGACACACTAGGCTAGCTTACAGCGTGAAAAGCCAGGGAATCATTCCATGAATAGCACAATACAGAATATTTGAAACAATCAATGACAACTTGCCAGGGCTTGGGCAGAACACTGCCTATTGTAAAAAGAGCTGTAGAGCAGGCTGTGAAACTCGAGTGGTCATCTGATAGGAAATGAATGCAACCAGTCTCCAAGGAGCTAAGCAGATATTAGCAACACCAGTTGCATGTAGTCGTGGTGTTATTTATCTCCCTGCATTTGACTGAACTTCTCATGTTGTGCTTAGGAATAAAAGGATTGCTACTTTTGTTTGTCTTTATCTCTTAAGTGTTTCCACATCTAGTAAAATGGGGTTTTTTTTTATATATATTAGGTCTATTTTTATAGTTTTTTTTCCTGAATTTGTGAGATCATAATAAAAACTACAAATACAAGTAGTTCCTGAATCTTGTGCATTAGGCAGGACTGAAGGTGCCATCTTATTATACGAACATTCACAAATTTATCTTTTTGCTGTTAACCTGTTAATAGCCTAGAACTACTAGGAGAAAACAAAATTCAAAGTTACTAACTTGGCTTCCCCTTTCTTCTTTATTCTCCACATCCACTTAAAAAAGGGTGTAATATCTCTGAGTGAGAGATGGAGCAAGAGAGTGCAGAAGTGTGCGGGGATGTGGGTGTAAATATTTTAGCACTGCTACAAAACCTTGTTTATTCAATTTACAGTGAATTGAACCATTACATTTCTTTACATTCACTTGCTCACATCTCAAAATCTCAACTTTTTGGCATTCTAGATCTATCTGTAAGATTTGGGGGAAAAGAAATATTTTCCCAAACCCATCCAGACTTGCACCTGAGCTGAAATCCAGTGTAAACTATTGCTTTGTCAGCAACACATTTTAGATAAGTACACTAAAGAATTTACCCTTAACAAGCCTTCAAATAATCTGTATTATCATTAGTCACCACTGATATGGAACTGCTTCTCCAGTAAAACAAAGGAAACCAGAAACAATTCAAGATTCCTCCAGCTCAGGGATTCAAACCACAATGACATGAGTGAGATTAGATACCACCACTAAAGGACTCTCTTATATTTTCTTTGTGGTTTATATGAGTATAATCTGTGGATACATAGGAAATTATGACAAAAGCTAAACAATGTAAAAATTCTGATTCAATTTCTCTGTTATCAGGGTGTCTAAAAATAGGTAGGTATTTTTTTCTATTTTTTCCCCTACCACATAGTTTGATTTATAAATATTTGGGGGGACTTTTTTGCTCTGTGAATTGGTCTAGGTCATAGCAGTAGAGGAGGAAGAATTAAACTGACATAATATTTTTATGTTCTAGTGAATTTCCACCAGAGAATTTGGAAGTTCTTTCATGGAACCTGTCTGAGCCTGCAGTAAATGATGTGCTTTTCTACCAGGTGGATGCTGAATTGATTCAAAGGTACTCAGCTGCTACATCATCTTTATTTTCACACATCAAAGGTAGGCATATTGCAAGCAATTAATCATGTACTTGTTTATTGTTTTGGAGTAAATGCATTTTACAGAACTTTTGTTGCTGAATTTAATTTAATTACCAATCATCCCTATGTGTATCTGTTATTACCTTAGCAAACACAAAAAAGGAAAGGATGAGAGAGAAAAAAAGAAGTGTTTGCTTCTGTGAATCTGGTTACTTTTGAAACAAGGGGCATAAGATAGGTTACTTATCTCTGCTATTTTAAAAATGAATTAGCTACTAAAAGTGTTTACAAATGTATTTGACTACTAATATCAAAACACTGGTGTTTTACATGAAAACATTTAGTTAGTCATTAGAACTAAATCAGCCCCTTGTGTGAGGGCCCAGTTTCACAGGATGGAGTTTATCCAGAACAGACCAGAATGGTGCTTAGTTGTCATTGGTAACATCAGGTAAAAAATAAGGGGGACTTTACAATGTTCCTCTGGATTGCTGATTCATTACTGTGCAGTAGATTTTGCTCCCAGTCATTGAATTATGTGTGTGTTGAGGATTATGCATATAAATGTACAATAGTGGAGATATTTTGTGTTCCCATTGTTACTGTGTAACATCAATGAGTACTGCAAGTAAATTAAAATTCAGTTGTTTGTAAAGACTGTATTTTATAAGTTAAAAAAAAATAGAGAGAGAAATCTTTTTTTAAAAAAATAAGTAGAGTTATATGGATTTTGCTCTTTCTTTTCCTGGAACAGGAACTTGAAGATACTTTGACCTCTGTGCTATTTGAAGTAATGTTTGCCAAAATTTGCTTTAACTAGTCAGATATATTACTGAACTTTACAGAGGTCTTTTATAGAAGAGCTGGATCATCACATGTGGGTATTTTAACAGTGCCACCCCAGCTCATAGAGTAACATTGTTCCCAGCTTTTAAGATTTATCTTAATTTATGCTTAACTGGTAATAGGTTATTTCAAGGTGGTATGTGTGGAATGTGGATGGTGGGACTGGACCTGCCTTCTTCACAGGGTCTCAGAGCGAACACGGGTGAACCAGAATTTTTAGCCTACACCTACATGAAATATCTAGACTGGAATCTTGTCTCATGTAGTACATGAAACATTCAGGGTGAAGGGAAACTTTAAGCAGTAGAAGTGCACAATATAAATGTGCTGGATACGGAGTGAACTAACGTGAACTCTCTCTGGTGTGTCTGTAATTGATCTAAGTAGTCATCACTGGACAATGAAAAATGGCTCGTGAAGAATGTAGCAGGTATTTTTCTTTGTTTTACCTTTTATACATACCTCAAAGGGACAAGTTGGAAGAAGTTGTTCTGTGCACACTGGAACTCATGATGCTGTGTTTCTGAGGGTTTATGTCTAATAGGCTTTTTTTTTCCTTTTTCTTTTTCCCCAATAGCCATTACTTACAGTTCCACACTCTACTCCCTATGCTCTTCCACAGTACCTTGACCTTCTTAGGACTCCAAATTCCTAGATGGATAAAAATATATACTCTTTGACTGCTTTTGAGCTACTACTGGGCTAATTTATTGTAAAGAATATATATCTGTTGTTTGGTTAACCAGCTGATGAGTGAGAACTCAAATTGTTGCTCATTCTACAGGGAAACAAATTTGATCTCTTTTTTTCTCCTTAGTAGCAGATTTTCTCAGGCTTAATGTTTCTGATGCAACTAAACACACATTAAACATGGCTGGAATTAGATGATTTATTGAAAAGTTTTTTAAGAGGGAAGGTAGGAAGCACACCTGCGTGAGCTTTGTTTCTTAGGATATCCAGGTGCATTTCAAAGAAGGATATTTATTCTGGGATAGATTTTAGACTTGTTACTGTTCCCCAGCAAATCAAGGAAGACAGGACAATAGAGTAAGCCTTATTTGAGCAATGTGTATATCCACATAACACAAAGTCTGATTCCTGGATACATTTACAAGCTATGTACTAACCTGAAAATTATACTTCCAGAACCAATTTATCCTCGTCCTTTCAGTCTTTTTTATCCCGTAGCCTTTATAGCATCTAGTTTCCTAAAGTCTGTCTATCTGTCCAGAATTTAATTTTCTCCTGTAGTCTTCCAACTTTCTATATGTTTTCTCACAGTGATGGGGATAGCACCATCCTTACCTGTCAAATAAAAAATAGCATAGTACCACAACTTCTTTCATCTTCTCCATCCATTCCTTCTTTTTTTTCCCTCCTCCTCTTGGACACCCACAGTGATTCAGTGCTAATCTCATTTACTACCTCTTCAATAATAAGATTTACATTCCTTAAATCCATCCTCTGGCTCCCGATTTCATACCAATTAAAATTCAGATTGCTTTTCCTTATTTTCAAGGTCCTCCACAGCTATGATACTCCCTGACATTAAACCACAAAATTTCTACCATGAGGTCTGTGAGAAATTCTGAGTTAACAGTTGCTAGAGACAACAGGGAGCATAGTATTATTATTTAGAAGGAAAAAGGAAGTAATTTACATATTAACACATACATCCACATATACATTTATACTTTCTCCTGCATATATTTGTTGCAGAGTACTATTTAGGTCAAGAACAGCCTTCTGGGTGTAACAGCAATCTAATAAGTTATTAAATCAATACTTTTTGTAATAATATTCCATTGTATACTTGCCAGACAATCTCAATTTTCTAACCCCAATTAGAGCTCGTCTTCATTCATCATGTTTTAATACTGTGTTCTCCATCCGTGTATTTAATCATAACTGCACCCAAGGAATAGGAGGAAAAAAAATCCTTAAAATGTGTGTCCCCTGTATATTTTGTCACTTTATTAGACTTGTATATTTTTCTTTCATCAAAGTCTGAAGGGACTGGAGGATCCTTGGAGCACCATCATCCCACAGTTGGTCCATGCTTCTTATTAAAAAGGTGATATTTTTCCAGGTCCCAACTTGTTTGCTTTTCTATATCTGAATATACCAGGAAAAATATAGCAGATTCCTTTTATCTACTTTGGATTGATGACAACAATGTTGGTGGTATCTTCCTTTTTTTGCTTTATGGGAGTAGAAGCTCTCAGCATTGATCTAATTTTATCTCATTAAGGATCGTGGGAGTTTTGTTTACCATTACCTTTAGCAGGAGCAGTGATGGCAATTCTGAATCATTTTACTCATCCAAGCTTTGAAAATTTGAATACTTAGGAATTTCTTTTAAGTCATTGCTTGGCACTTTTGAGATTGGTTTATTGTCCTGAGTAGAGATGGCTAACAAAATGCAAATGTCAATGAGATTTAAATAACGTAATTTACTATTTCTGTTTTAAGGGGGAAAAAAAAACCCTAAACAAAAAACAACAACAACAAAAAAAAGGAAAAAAAGAAAAGGTAAATCTATCCATTTCAAAGTTTTAAATAAATGCTTTGACTTTTTAAATTGAAACTCAACCTTTTTTTTTTTTTGGGGGAAAAAAAACCCTAAACAAAAAACAACAACAACAAAAAAAAGGAAAAAAATCAGAAAAGGTAAATCTATCCATTTCAAAGTTTTAAATAAATGCTTTGACTTTTTAAATTGAAACTCAACCTTTTTTTTTTTTTTGTTAGATTGCTCAGAGTAAAGGGGGTATTTTGAGTCTTTTGAAGTACTTAAGTTTTCTTGTTCTCACAGTTCAAGTGCTATATTAATAATTTTCAAGTGCTATACCTGTATATTCAGACTCGTAGTCTTCTTTGAGTTCCTTGTGGAACGACACTCCCAGATGCTTTGAAATGGAAATGTTCATTGCTTTAGGGTAGAGATTGCAGTTTTTGTTTTGTTTTACATTAGAGTGTCTACAGTCAGGAAGTCAGCAAAAATTGTAATGGTTAAACTAGTGTGTAAGGCGAACTAAAGACCAAGGGCATTCTAAAATAGAGTTTTGTTCTTTATGTCATTCAAGAAACTGAAAAATTCAGATTTTATGGTTTTTTTTGTTGTTTTTTTTTTTAAATATTTCCAGGTGGAAAGGTCATGTTCAGCTTCTACTAATATAAAAAAATAAGCCTGATTCTTTGTTTTGAACATGTACCCTTAAAACCATGTATAAGATCTGTATGACGATCCAGGGGAATGAGAATGCTCAGCATTAAAAGTCTAATTTCCCATTTTCTTTTCATCCTAGTCAGTATTTCATTCACACACACTTTTAATATTCTTGTTGCCTAAATCATATATTAATGTTTTTTGGTCTCTGTAGCTGAAAGGCATAATTCCAGTAATGAGGGGAAATAAGCAGAATGCTTGATGAAATAGCTAAGCTACCAAACAACAAATAGAATGTCTCATCAACTCTGTTTTAACAACTGCTATATGAAGCTGCCACGGTTCTGTCATTTCCTCGCCAAGAAATGCACCTCTTCATTACAACGTGATATGGTATCAAAAGGGTCACATCAACCAAAATGTTGTGAAAACATAAT
>NW_010319883.1:16750-25168 GCF_000700745.2 Antrostomus carolinensis
AGAAAAAGTGGTGTTTTAAGAATTATTTCATACAGTGATCCTGTTTGGTTTGGGTTTTTTTCCCCTTCTGTGAGACCTCCAGCACACCTACTAAATCCCATGGAAACAACCAGAGTCAGCAGTTACTCCAAGATAAGTGGTGCAATCTCCTAGCTAAATTATTTTGTTCCTTACCCTTCCAGTATTTCATACTGAAAAGGAAGTTTGAAGCTGAAGTTACTAAGAAAGTACTAGAGTTTTAAATATCTCTTTTTTTGGTCCATTTCTTTCTTCTGGGAGATTGATAGGGTACAAGCTGTTTGATTGAGAGGAAGAGGAGAAACCAGAGAGGGTGGAATTAACTTCTAAATTACTGACAGCTGAGTTCCCAAGGGTGTATGCTTTGTTCATTACTTGTAATATATCTTTTCTAGCTGTAGAAATATATTTGTATAATATTTTAAAATTACTTTTTAATTAATTACTTCAGTTAGTTATCTTTAGCAATATTCCATGAAAATTACTGAATATTTTTAAAAGAAAATAAAAGAAAAAAGAGATTGTTAGGAAGGAGGATTTTTTTTGAACTGCTATGTTGAAGAGTATCTTGAGTACCTTCTATTAAAACTTTTATTTTCCATTTTCCCTTATAGCTGGTGTGTTACATTACCCTTTCTAAGTGGTAATAACACTTATATGCAGCCTGCCTCTGCAGAAACATTCACATATATGAAAGCATTTGCATTAGAGTTTTTGTTCATAGTGTCCTGTGGTTACAGAGTGGATCACCTGAACGTGCATACCTCGTACTGTGAATTTGTTTGATCCCAATAGTTTTGGTGCACACGAAGTAAGTCTGTTTTAGAGGAAACAAAGTTAGGAGCTCTGAGATTCTGAATTGATAACTGGTTCCTTGGGCATCTTTGAGCACGGGGTATGGTGGAGTATTTACTCCATCAAACCATGCCAACCCTGTTTCATCTAGAAGGACTCTGGAATGACTTCCCAGGCTCAAAAAACCCCAGACCACCTGCAGGCCAGGTAAAGGATGTGCAGATCTGCCTCTGGCTGTCTAGCTATTAGGGAAAATGATGCTCATCTGTTCAAAGGTGAAACAGTGACACAATGTGAGGTGTATTAAAGCCAGCCCTGGGGAGACTTGGAGAGTAGATGAAAATATCCACGAGTTTTTTTGAAGTGCACCATTGACAAGTGGGAAGCTTTGTATGGGGAGAGAGGGGGTCTACTTGGAAAGTATCTTGATTCTGTTAATTGCATGCTCATTATTCCACGATCAAGCTTACACATTATTTCCTGGTTTCAGATAAGGCACAGCTGGAAAGCTGTCTGATGCTATCAGGTCTTTTGAAGTGATTGGGCAATACCTGCATGATTAGAAAGAAAAAACTAAAATCTACAGAAAGAGATTTTTATTAAATATTTTGTGCTTTTTGTGTAAACTGACATGAAAAGTTGTTCCAGACATTTCTTATGTATTTAGTCAAATAACCAGTGCCATATCTAGCGCTGTCTTTTTTCTGAATACATTAAATATACGAACAAAAAAACCTCCACAGAGACTGGAGTCACAAGATTGCATTCAGTCTGGCAGTACTGAATCGTCTCAGTGTTACGTGAGGAACGTGAGGGAGACCAAATCAGTTCAGACCATTCCTAACAAAGTCTTATGTCTGACAAAGGCCAGCAGTAGATGCCCGGAACATGGCAAAAATGTAATCACATTTCCTGGGCTACTGTCCCAGCATCCCATGGCCTTTGGTCAGGGGCTTTCCTGAACAGAAGTTCAGCTGTGCATTTTATCACTATCCAAGGACTAGGGCTTTTCCTTTAAATGTATCCCAGTTTTTATGCACTGTAGCTCTTCACTGGGATAGAGCAAGGTCTGTCCCAATAACTCACTCTCCATGTTACACTCATGCCTGTATGCTTTTGAGCCATGTCCCCCTCACCCTGCCATGTCTTTTCCAGGCTGAAGTCTGTTTTGTCACTTCTCGTGCAGAAAACATTTCTTACCTTGGTAATCGCTGTCATTCTCCTTGGAAACTTCACAGTTTTCTCTGCACTCTTTCTGATGTGGGAACACTGTAATGTATAGTATTTAACGAGAAGGTGCAGCTTAGTTTTCTACCTAGTCATAGTGATAATTTCTGATTTATCTTCTCTTTCTTTCTTAATTATTTGTTTTTGTATCTGTTGATTATTATATTTATGTTCCTGATTGGCCAGGGCCTCTCAGTGTATATGTAGAGGCTCTGAAATTGTTTTTTTTCCATGCATGATTCACTTTACATTTATCTATGATGAATTTCATTTGCCCATTATAGATTCTCCTGGAGTTCCTCTGTTCTTTGAAAGCAGCCATCCTTTCTGCTATCCTGAATAAAATAGTATCTAAGTTAGTGTCATCATCACACTATGGCACTTCATTGTTTATCCACTTCTCCATATCATTTATGAATATGATGAGACACCATAACAGTTGCTTGTGACTTGCCTTTTGACATCTCTGGCTTTATGAAAACTGGTCACTTTGCTTCATGTTTCTGTTTTTCAATCATGTGAGGACCTTTGCTATCAGCCTATGCCTGGACTTCTTAAATGAATTCATTTTGTGATCTTATTAGACACCTTTTGGCGTTCCAAGTGGATGATATGCAAATATGATTTATTGCCATATTTGTTCATTCCTTTAGAAGACCCTTATAATTTGGAAGGTAATATTTTTATTTACAAGAGCTGTATTGAGCCTTCCCAATATATTTTATTCCAATGTTTGCTAATTCTGTTCTTTATTAGGAACAACAGATCAGCTGTTTCATCCTTGATTTCCCTTTGAACTCTATGGTGAGTACAGTCTGTTACTGAAAAATCCTTATTTTCTCATCCTATTCTATAATTTTTTCTACCAGTATTTAGCTTGAGATGGATCACTGATATTTTCCTTGCAAAGAATGATTTTTCACAATTGGCACTTATATGGATCTCCATGGTAAATGCATAGATAAAAAAAAAATCTCTTTGGCCTTATTTACTCTGCCTACTCCTGCTACACTTTAATGTTCTACTTTTCCTGTGGTCCTTTTGACAGGCTTCTTGCTTTTTATATGTTTGAATATTTGATAATATTTTAATATTTATTGTCTGGCTTTAGGTCTTTTGAAAGTTGTTCTTCAAGTTCATGTTTGGCCTGCTAAAACCTGATAAAGATTATGACCCCTTCTATCTTCATCATTTGCACACATCTTCACTATTTGAAAGCTGACTTCTTGATTTCAATGCCTTCTTCTATTTTGATATTTATCCAACTTTTCCTCAACTTTATAAGCATTTTTTAGAAGTGGGATGCATATAACCTGGACCTCTAATATTCTGCTTTTAAATAGTTTTGAGCCTACTGCAAGAATTTACTCTTTTGTTACTCTTACAGTATCTTCAGTGTGTTGGGATTTTACAGACCCTCTTTGAATTTGTATGACATAAGCACACGGCAGTTGTCTACAGTTGACTGTCTAACAGATAAATTTTGAGGACATGTTGATTATTGGTTTTAATACCTTATTTGAAATTTCTAAAGACTCCTTGCATACAAATAAATAACTGTATTGGAAAGGAAATTAGATTATCTCTGCAAAATGCTAAGTGTTGGATGTGTGAATCTAGTTTTCATGTCCAGGCTTGACTTTTGATGAGTTTCTAAAATAAACTTCACAATGATTCAATTTTAAATGATTCCTTAATAAAATTTATCTTGACAACAAGTTATCTAAAAAAGAAAATCCCCAAAACATCACTTCTTTTAAAAATGAGATTGGTCTAAGCAGTCATTAGAGCTTGACATACTGATTTCCTCTGCTTTCTGCACATTCTCAGCTCTAAAACTATCCTGCATCAGGCTAGGACAAAGTTTTCCATCCGAAGCAATTTACATAGTGATGCAGTTACTTTTAACGTGTTTGTTATTTTTGCTTATTATTGTATTTTTACTGGAATTCTGTTTTTTGCTCTTGACCATGAGCTTTCTTAAAAAGCCATTATCTAGACAATCTGCAGGCACAACAAGTTCTGTAGGCACTGAGGATGTTGATTACAGGTACACAATGTAGTACATTGAATTTGACCTCTTTGAATGGAGACTTCTGTAAAAGTCTTGTTTACACTTTTAACTGGCTAGTTGTGTCTGGTATTACCCTTCTCACAGGCTGCTTGTAGGTCACTGGCACAGGACAGCCTGTATAACAATTCAATATGGCAGAAAACTCAATATGATCTTATTGGAAACATGGTACAGTATCTTCAGTTCCAACATGGCATTTGTTTCATCTTTAGCTCAGCTGTCCCTGCTGGCTAACGCTCAGTTCTTTGGGTGGGACTGGGATAATTCCCTTCTGTCCCAAAGACAAGAGAGTTCATTCAGAATGGTGCCTGGAGCTGCAATCAGTGTTTGCAGGGAAACAACAAACTAGGCTTTTTAACATGACACTAATCCTTCCCTGAACAATTACTGAGAGCTGACCTTTAACTTTTCCCTTTAACAAGTTTAGGTTTATGGTACATGGCTGGGTTTTATAAAATCAGATTTGAATATCCCTCTCTCTTGAAAAAAAAAAAACAAGACCAAAGCCCCCACATTCTAGAAAATGTTGCAGAATGGCTGATTCACTTTGGTTTACTGGAAGTAACAAATGCCTCATTTTGCAATACAGATGCACATTGTTAAAAGCAATTCTGTTTGATCTGCTGCTTGTGAAAGAAGCTGAAATGATAGCTTTGAAAGCTGAAGAACTCCGTTTGTCTCTAATAAAGCTACGATAAAGACATCTGTAGTGCAAAAATTTGTGCTTCATCATACCAGTACTGTTCAAATCCATTTTGTGAATGGGCAGTAAAAGAAAACAAGAGGTAAAGGATAGATTTTTTTAATTAGCATAATTCATCAAGGAATTATCCAGCATTGCAACTATCAAGTGCTTGTTCCTTTCTTATTTTAATCTCTACTGAAGATTGAGAAATGTTCCTCCTCTTCATAGCTGAAGGGAAATTTTGGTGATTTGTGTTTTAACTACCAGGAAAAAGGACTTATGGATTGTTACAGGATATTTTACTTTAACCTTAGTCCAGTGTGTTGCCCTGCTGTGGCAGTGTTTCTCAGTCATTACACCCCACTGACATCAGTACTTACTAATTTACTGTGGGCAACCTGCTCTTCCTGTCAGGTCAAGTGTGACGTTTTAATGTAGGGTGACATTGGGGCAGTAGGTTTTCTGTGAACCTTGGAGAGGATGGTTTAGATATATGGTCCTGAGGGCAGGCAAGGCACAGAATGGCCCTGGCCCTTTTTATTAAGGGAGAAATCTGCAGGATAGTGACACTGATTATTGTTTCTATGATATATACACCTGTGGCCACTAGAAATCAAGTTGGGACAACTAACTTTATCTGGAGGCCATTACAGTAGTCTTCACAGGTTGGTTAGCTTCAATCAGGACCATGTTTCCCTAGATTTAAACCAGTTAATCAGATATGCATAGTTCTGTAGCCCATTGCCATTTCTGAGCTATCCAATTTCTCTTCACGTTCATTTTTTTTTTTATACAGTTGACATCATTGTGTGATAATAATTACTGGATGCATCTCTAAAATTAGCCTGGTACAGTCATCAAGATATTGCAAGTGGCTATATTGCCTACAATACAATAGCAGAAATTGGTACCTAATTAGCCCTTTGTATAGCACAGTAGCAAGGAAGGAAATAATAGTAGGAAGTAGAGATAAAGAAGCGAGTTTGGTGATTAATGTCTTGGGCAAAACGATTTAAGGACAAAAAAAATCCCAAGAAAATTCAGTGAGACACGAGGCATGCTTGCACAGCAGAGTAAGCTCCTTTACCTAGTGTCCAACTGCAGGGATGTGAGGAAATGTTGGTTCAGCATCTCTGTAGGCACTATTCATAAAGACTGAAATGCTGATTTTAGTGGCTCAAGTTCAGTTTCACTCTAGTGTGGTGTGATAGTTTAACTTGGCTGGCAGCCAAACATGACACAACCACTCGCATGCCTACCCAGGGAACAGGGCAGAGAACTGGAGGGGTAAAGGTGAGGAGACTTGTAGGTTGAGATAAGAACAATTAAATAATTAGAGTAAAACAAAATTAAAATAATAGTAATGATAAAGAGTGTGTGTATATATATGTAGAAAGGAGTGATTCAGAGTACAGTTGCTCACCACCTGCCGATACCAACCCCAGAGGAGTGACAAGGAACCCCAAACCCAAAACTGCAATCCTGGAAAAGCAAAAGTGAGCCCGAGTGATTCCTGAGAGAATCCCCACCCTTTCCAGTCAGCCATGGTTAATATCCTGAATGATTAAATTGTTCTTCTCTCACCCTACGCATCTCCTTACCCTTGTCCCCCAATTTTCTCCTCTAACCGCTGGGCATGGGGGGAGCGAGCAAGTGGCTGTGTTGGCTGCTGGTCAAGTGAAACCACCACAATTTATAACATATTCTCTAAGTTACTTAGATTTAGCATCTAGATACCATGCTGCCCATCATTTCACTTCCTCTTAGTCATCTTGCTATGTATTACAAATATTGAAATGTCTTGTTAATGTTAACAAAGTAGTTGCTTATTTAGATTGTTAAAACTACAAATTAGGTGACAGTGGGATGCCCAGGAAGAAAAATCCATTAAAGACGTCTGTTTAAGGGAAAACTGAGCACAGGATAATAAATTTTCATCTGCATGTAACCATCATTACCTCTTCAGTGTAAAGTCTGGGCTTCTCATTTGTCACACTTTTTAACAACGATAGGAGAGGGATGGAGTAGAATGAATCCTTGCAAATTTCTATCAGCACTTCCCATTACAATGATCACAGCTAATGCTGCATTTAGCTCTCACTGTGTGCTCCATAAGTCCTCCAGAAAAAGAATGGATCCTGCTGAAAAAATGAAACATGCTATTCCTATGCTGCAGGAATATTTAGCAATTCTACTTTGTTCTACATGTTATAGTATCATTTTCCAAAATGTGTTGTGTTATGGTTTCAGAAACGTAAAAATATTTTTAAAATATCTTTTTGGAGAAATTGTAGTTGGAATAGAATACTGCTAACCACTTCTGCTTATTTTTTTATTCAAGCTATCAGAATTGTAAACTTTTCCCCCCACTAAAAAGGAGTTTTGAACTAAAACAAATTCATCAGTAAAATGAAATTCCATTCCTAAGGATTTTTAAATATAAAGTGCAATCATTAATCAGTTATTGTAATACACCGGTAGTAACAGAACATTATCTAGCCTTTAATGATGGTCTGATACAGAGCACTCAAATGCTAATACTATTAGTGTATTCATGAATGTATGTAAAAATTCTAGACACAATATAAACTAAAACCCTAAAAGTTTAGCTGAGATGAATACTTTGAACTATTTATGGAATCCATTGAAAAGTAATACAAATGCCAAGAAGATACTTTTAAAATTAAGAGTAAAGGTCGATAAAACTTTTAGACAATATACTGTATTAGAAACAGTATTTGCAAGTTAAGTGCTGTTTCAGAAGAATCTGTGTCATTAGATACATGCGTTAGGCTGTAAGGTGGTGACAGGTTTATTCTGTTGGACCCGATGATCTCATATTGCCATTGCTGCTAGTGAAGACAAAAGAGAAAGATGCTGAATTACTCCTTGAGACTGCCTCATGGGTCATAAAATCGGGATCTTTGACAAGTGCAGATTCCTGAGCTCCATGATTTTTTTTCCTTCACTCATTTTCTAAGAGGATCATAACAGAAGAGAAGGTGCTGAGAAAATCAGAATTTTAAAATGAGCCACACATGGAAGGTGAATATATGAAATAGTTTAATTACAAAATTCACAACGTGCTTTAAGGAACTCTTCTGGAAAATACCACAGCTAGCGTGAGATATTTGTTCAGATAAGGGTTCCTTTTGTAGCTTGGAGAACGTACTGTAGGTGTGCTCAAAAAAATCTTCCATCTATTGAATTGTTTATGTGAAAAGGAGATAGCACTGACCTTTTATTTTGCTTATGGCCTACAGACCCTACTCATCATCATATAAATTAAGTATGTGAAAAGTTGTGTCCCACTCATACACGACTGGATTTTGAGTTGTGTCACTGTTTAATGCCATCAATCGCTCTAATTTTGAGTCAGTGTTAACAGAGATCTCGATGTGAAGCCTTTCCCATGGGTCGTGCAGCCACAGTCTATATCAGCGCTGTATGAAGAGATGTGGCAGGAGATGATCTGTGAGGGATCTTTTGCTGTGCAGTTGGGTTCACCTGGCTTCATGTTCACTGATCACTAGTCAGATGGAGAGTTACATCAGATTCCTGCAACGTTTTCCCAGAAATTTCCAGGTGGAAATTAAGGCTTTTTGGCTGTGGTGGTGGC
>NW_010319884.1:0-2902 GCF_000700745.2 Antrostomus carolinensis
CCGCATGCTTCCAATTTGGAGACAAGGATGTGTAGCCAGTGACATTTCAGTGTTATAACACAGGAACGTGGCTTGGAGGTGTATTCTGGGGAGCATTCAACCATGTCAGTCATGTTCAACTTCTGGGATGCCACAAGCCCTTCTCCAAAATAAACTGAGTATGTGGGAGGTGTGTTAGGAAATATTTTCCCCTATTAGAAGAGTGGCAAATGAGTTGTTGAATGGCTGTGGTGTGAGGAGTTGTGAGCCTTCCAGCTTCCTGGTATTCCCCGACTGAGATGACTTGTACCACTTTCCAAGCCAAGGAGTCATCTGCAGTAGAATAACATGGGGGTTAGGGTGGTTTGTTTGGTTCTTTTTTTTTTCCCTCTCTCTCTCTAATTAGCACATGATAACATTCAAATGTTGACAAAGCACTTGGTAGTTTTCTCATGTGGTGAATTTAGGATTAATATCAGTGAATAAGTGAGAACTGTGCTTTTTCCTCATGTTAGCCACCATGTGTTAAATAATGTCTGATAAAAACTTCCTTTTATCTAGTCAAGATAAGTTGTAAGATTGAACAGCTCATCTCTCACCATGTAGAACACAAACAGGCTTCCAGATCATGCACCAGGCACTGTGAAACACAGCTCTCTGGGTTTTTTAATGCTACTACACATCACAAGTAGGGGCCTTGAGTTTCTCAATTAATTCCAGTTACATACAGATGCATTGGAAGTGCTGATATAGGAATGGCCTCACTGTGTCAAGATGCGGCTGACCATGTGTCCTGTCTATGATTGTGTCCGACAGCAGTTACCTAGGAAGGAGAATATGAGCAAAGAGATGCTTATTGATTTGTGATCCACCAGTCTCCAGTGATTTGGGACTTGGGGACTTTCTGCCTATAGGCACTGTCAATATATTTAGTAGCCTTTGGTGGTATTTTTTTCCCTGAATCTACTTAGCTGCTTTCCATGGCACACCCAACTTTTAGACCTTTGTCATCTCCTACCTGAGCTGTCTTTTTTCCCAGGAAGAAGCTCCCAACGCAGTCATTCCTGCACCAGAAATCAGTCCAAGCCTGTGCTCCATCACACTTCTTGGTACCTTTTTTAGTTCTGCTCTGCAGGTTTTGAGATGGGATTGGGAGGCAAAGGTGGATGAATCAACACATTACTGCATATGTAAGATCAGAAATTTTTTTCCCTGATGTTCATCACTGCATTTCTACAAGATTTCAAGTGAATGTATTATCTTGTCCCTCAGTATCTTTAAGTCCTTGTGCAGTTTTTCACCTTGGGCTTTTGTTTCCTGTGTTTGGTGATTTAATATCCTTGACCAATGTTGTAATTTTACTTTTTACAGATCATCTGTAAAGATTTTGAGCAGGAAAGATTGAGTAGTGTTGGCCTCCATCCATTAGGAAAAGCAGCCATTTATTACTATCTGCTGTTTCCTATTTTTAACCGGTTTTTAATCAATGTAAAGACCTTTCCTCTTATCTCACAGCAACTTAATTTCCCTAACAGCCTTTCAGACCTTGTCAAATGGCTTTTGGAAATCCAAGCCAACTATATCAACTAGATCTCTCCTGCCCATGTGCCTGTCAACTCCTTCAAAGAACTCCAGTAGACTTGTGAAGCGTGTTGGCTCTTTCCCAAAGAAGTCGGATTTATCCATGTGTCAACTAATTCTGATAGGACAGATGTTGGGCTTAGTTGAGTACAGCGCTCTGGATCACATCAAAAAGCCACTTCCATCCCTCGGCGAACAGAGCTGGTTGCAAACCACAGTTAATAGTTCACCTTGAGTTCATGCAGAAGCACTGGGTGAACACCATCTGGACCTAGAGATGGGTTAACCTTTGTTTGGTTGAATTCAGTACCCTACTGACACTTCAGCTGGAGGCAGTTACTCTGGTGATTCCCCTGGGAAGGAAGATTGTGGTGGGAGGATCTCTCCAAGATCTTCCATGTTGAACCCAGGGGTAAAAAGTGCATCAAGCTTTTCTCACACGGCTTTGTTCTTCTTAGTGTGCTCTTTCTAGAGCATGAGCCTCTGGAGACCCTACAGCCTATGGTTGTGCTCCTTCCTGCTGCTGTGATTGAGAAGGATTTATTATTTGTTTTTAAGCCTTTTGAAGTTGTTACTTGCATTATATCTTTTTTTTGTCTTGCCTTATGATGGTTTTCCTTTCAACCGCACAGGGTTTGATTCTTTGTTTTCATTTTTTCTTTTCTCTTTATTGATTTGTTTGAAACTGCTTCATATTTGAAGGATGCCTCCTTGCTTTTAATGTACTGTCTCATCCTGCTGTTCAGCCACACCAGCTTCCTTTTGACCTATCCTAGGTCCATGTTTGATAGATGTTATATTTGCTACATGCTTCCAGATACCTACATGCTGCTGCTAAGATTAATTCTCTTAATCAACCCTTTTCAGCTACTCTTTAAATTGCTTTTTTTTAATTTTTAAGTGCTTTTATTTTAAACCTTTTTTCAGACCTCCAATGATGTTAAATCTCAGTACATCAAGGTTTTTGCTACAGGGAGGTTCTTCAGTGGTAATACTTTGAAATTAGTCTCATATATTGTTCAGCATCAAGTCACAAGCTTTCTTTGTTCTTGGGCCACCTAATTAGCCATCTCCTAAAATAATCATTAATTGCTTCTAAAAATTTAGGCTTGACAGTTAGTATATCTAGGGTTTGTCGCTCACTCATGCTGGGTGTCTTGTCTTTGCTGAGATCTTGTCCAAGGTCCTTCAGCAGATCACAGCCACTCTTACCCATCTGATGGGTGCTCATTAATCTTGTTCTGGTACTCTCCTTCCCTACTTAGACTGGAATTCCCACCTATAGATGATCTGCTTGACTTGATAATTTGATTTGTTGACCTGATTTAACACAACAAATCAC
>NW_010319884.1:2929-4871 GCF_000700745.2 Antrostomus carolinensis
CGTGCATGTTTCCAGTGTCTTCTGTGGCTGCTGATACATCATCCCAGTGATGCCTCCTATACGTTTATCATGCCATAGCCTTGTTGAGAGCTAGACCTTCTCCTCCTGTTTTCTTTCTCAGATGTTTCCTAGATATTTGAGGGATGGCACATACACAGTTGCTTTGTTTTTTCTATTTCTCTGGATTTTCTTTAAATTAGCCCTTTGTTTTGATGATTTTTCTTGGCTTTTGCCAGATAATGGCCTTTATTATTTCTGTAAAGTTGTTAAACTCCAGGGGAAACTTTCTGCCTCTGCAGCTGCTCTCCCACCTGGAGCTAAAAGGACCTGCATCGCCTAAGACATTGATTTTGTTTTCAAAAGCAATACTTGCCCAAGAAAGCAAAACTTAAGCAGATAAGTCAAATTAAAAGTGGGTTAGACACAGGGTGATACCGGGATGGGGTTAGTTATGTGGAGCCCAGTTTCACTGATCTCTTCCCACAATTTCATCTGTCTGCCAGAATGAACAAGCGGAGCGAAAACCCTCTCTTTGTGTGCACACGTACTTGCTTTGTAAGGAAAAATCAGCTTCCTGCCTGCTCCCACTTTTTCGGTAGGATTTTATGTAATAGTCCCCTCCTCCCCGCCTTTCCCTTATATGTCACCTTTTTTTTTTTCCAAAGTAAATCAAGATGAAACGTGACGGATGCAACGACTTCTACCAGCAGTGCCAGCATGGCTGGAACACTCCAATCTTGACCAAAAGAATAAAAACTTGAGGATTTTGCAGTAACACTTTGGGATGTTTAATCCAGAGACTTCAGTGCAATTAATAGCTCTTGGTGGTGATCTGTGGGCATTTTAGGAGAACCACTGGGTTAAGAGAACTTCATTCATCCATCTGCTACAGCAGCATCATGAGGTCCTACCACACTTGGGTCTACTTCAGAATTTGGAAGAGGCTGCAGGAAACATGGTAGAAATGTCTCTGGGCAGCCTTTGGAGAAGGGGCAGCCATTCACTCGAGGCAGACCTCTACTTCTTAGCAGCCATCAAGCTGGACACCATATAGCAAGTTATTTTTTCCTAGAGGATTGTGGCCATTTGAAAAAAGAAACAAGGGTAAAACATAGCATGTGCTGTTGTCTGAATCCTATGGGACTCAAACAAATGTGCAATAAGTAGCAAACACAGTGAGTTGGGCAAATAAGTATGTCTAACATCAGCAATGTATTGATCTGTTCTCCACATTCTTTAAGAAGTCTAAGCGAAAGAAAACTGCAACCAAATTTTTTTAATCTGAGCATTGCTGTTGCCATGGTGAGCTTTTACTTATGCAGGGAATACATAAAGGCTGGAGGCAAAAGGACCATTTCGTGTTTATGTGCTTAGATGAGCAGATTTGAGGTTTGTGGGATCTGATGAGCAGTTTTCAATTAGATCGTGAGATTTTGTGAAGTAGAGGAGCAACAAGCAGAACTAACTGTGATTTGAGCAATTTCAAGCTGTAATTAGACTGAATTTTCCTCGAGGTCACATCTCGCTTCCCAAGGTTTTGGTAACACAGCCATGGTTCTTCCCCAGTGACTCCCAACAAGTTGCCTTAAAACAACTTTGGTGTTCTTCTGTGGTATGTAGTAGCACCCTTGAACCAAGTTTGGTAGCTGAGATTTATTGACCTTGCAAAGGTCAATTGCAGTTTTAATGTCAAATTGAGCTGCCAATGTGCACTGACAGCCCAGAAGGCCAGTAGCCATATCCTGGGCTGCATCAAGAGAAGCATGGGCAGCAGGTCAAGGCATTCTCTCTCTACTCCGCTCTCCTGAGACCCTACCTGGAGGGCTGGGTCTGGTTCTGGGGACTCCAACACAAGAAAGACATGGACCAGTTAGAACGAGTCCAGAGGAGGCCACAAGGGTGATGCGAGGGCTGGAGCACCTCTGCTATGAGGACAGGCTGA
>NW_010319884.1:5090-17167 GCF_000700745.2 Antrostomus carolinensis
TCACTTCTTTCTGTGCTGGTGTGGATCCTCACATGTCCTTGAGCTACTGATAATTTGAGCAACCTGGTCTAGTGGAAGGTGTCCCTGCTCATGGCAGGCGGGTTGTAACTGGATGAGCTTTAAGGTCCCTTCCAACCCAAACCAGTCTGTGATTCTATGATTCTATGAAATGTTGTTTCCCTGGGTACTTCTCATAAGCATGGGCATTCCTTGGTGTTTTCTGAAGGAAGAAATAAGAGATCTGTAGGATTTGCCTCTGAAGTCAATCGGAAAGCTGAAAGGAAAAACCTTTGTTGCCTTATTTTCCAAATATATTTTCTTGTCTACATATCCACGCTGTTAAAATAAAAACTAACAAGGAGAATAGAAGGAAGTTAGTGGAAGTTAGTGGGTTGTCTCCTTCTGTACTGTATTACCGTCATTATTCAAGGGCAGTTAGCCTCAGGGACAAACGCGCGTGTAACCAGCCATGGGGAGTTTATTTTTCACTGACTTTGTATTACTTTACAAGGTAGGGTTCGAGTGCTAGAATAGAATTTGGTATGGTGAAGTTTACCCAAACTATAGCTGATCTAGCTGGTGAATCTGGGGATTTAAACTCATATTTTATCTCAACAGTGACCTGTGGTTTAGGAAGGTAAAGTAGGAATTAATATGCTACAGGCAAAATGTCCCTGGCAGTTCTTTAACACACTGCATTTGACTCAAGCCATGTCACCCTGCAGGAGGATGTTAGATGTTGTGCTGCAACCCAACAACATCAATCACAATATTTTATTCCAAAAGGTTGCTTATTCATACTGGTGTTAGCATGTGAGAAGAGAAATGTGCCAAGAAGGCCATTAAGGTGTCATACTGCAGGCTGCTGGCATAGTGAAGATAAAAAAGCTAAGTGAAGTGCGATGCACTCTCAGTTTATTCCCATTAGCCAGGCAGAAGAGCTTTCTCTTGGTGATGCCCACATCTTAGAGCATGATAAATGCTTCTTTGCAATTTCATCCTTACCCCACATTTCTGTGGTAATCAGTGCAGCTATAGGGAAAAATAAAAAAGAAAAGAACAACAACAAAAAAATACCCCAACAACTTTCTTGGAAGTAGGGATGGGGTGGCCAGGACATGAAACTTAGTGGACTACAGAGAGTTAAAGCATTTTATAGCTGCCTTTTATCTAGTGGGTATAATATTTCAACTGAATATCATTAAAAAACTCACCGTAGAACTAAAAAAAAAGCCAGTACTGCATACCCACTGGCATCGAAACGTGATGATATTGGGGTATGTGCAGAGGAAGGATAGTAAACCAGTATTTCTTCCAACCAGCAACTGTGACAAAGGAAAAGGAAAGGAAAACTGGTAGGAATTTTTATAACAAAAATATTGAATTGTCAACAAGGAAGTGCTTTACAGAACTGTGTGATTTGACATGAGTTTATTTGGAGAAAAAAAGATGCTGATAAATAACATTTTTAAATGATCTTTCATTTTATATTTGATGTTATTGGCATTGAAATGAAATTAAGATGTCAAGGTCAGAGTGCAGTGTTTGAGGTGCCGTAAAAGTCATTTGCTTTCCTTAGAATTTTGGTTTGTGTGGAATTTCAGGCTGTATTGCTGCTTGTCTTGGAGTCGGAAAGTTATTCATGTTTTATTTCCCCACTGTCTTCGTCAAGTTTCCCACCCAGGTTAACCCAATGCACCATACACAGTAATGCTATCAGCAACTGTTTTGGATTCGGTCCCTCACTGCTGAGCCAAGATACAGATACAATACAATGGCAATGAGGCAGTTTCTTCAGTCTCCAGCTAGCAACATCTAGAGTTTTTTAAAAAAAAAGAAAAAAAAAAAAAAAAGAAAAAAGAGGAGGAAAAAAAAAGAAGAAACAACCCCCCTTCCTAAACAATCTCTTTTAATACTGTACAGAACAGGAAACACCACCAGAGGAAGGAATACTCCACATCCTCCCTCCCCCCCTTTTAATTAAAATTGATTAAAGTCTTGGTTTTGTAAGTCAGTCTATTCTGTAGAGTATCTTGTTTGAACTATTTCAGGATGTTCTCGATGTTAGGCGTTCTTACAAAAGTGTAAATGTTATTTTAACCAAAGCCAACACCAGGACTTCCCAAAGTAGGATCCCAAGAGAGTCCTGCTGGAAGCATCAGGCTGTTCCATTACAAGTTGAAGGAGAAACATGTGCATCTAGAAAATAAAATAAGCGTTTCAATGATGACTTTCATTGAAAACCCAGGACCCAATTCCCTTAAAACCACCCTGATAACCTATTGAAAGCACTATTCTTCATACCTGTATGGCACCATCGCCCCCTGGTCAGCTGTCACTTTATATCCAAGTTTGTGTGGTTCTTCCACCAAAATTTTTGCTTGTTTCTGGCACAGGAGCATTGCGTGGACATGTAATAACAGGATGCAGGCAAAGTACACTCACATTTACACAAAACTCTTATGTCTGCTTGGATTGGAGAAGGAAGGGGGGGTTTTTTGAGCAATTTGATTGTGAGTTTAGATACATGGGAGCAGTTGTGTGTTTTAATAGGAGTGATTCATTTCCCCGTAAGGATCCAGCAGCAACCATCTGAAAGAAAAATAGGTGAAATTTGGATTTCGGGTTTTTTTTCCTTAATACAATAGCTGCCTCTACATCCTGTGTTCAGATAAGGTCCCATTGCAGTGCTCGTACCCTTGCTAGCTGGAAGGTACAGAACCTAATAGGCTTAAGTTGTTTAATAAGGTATTACCAAGCTCTAGGCACATTTAGGAGTTCAACAATAGTAGCTTGGAAGTTAAGACTTTTTAAAGAGTCTGGATGATGAGAGGTCTTTCTGAGCTGTTTTAACTGACTATAGTTGAGCGTATTCAATTGCATTGCTCGGTGAAATTGGTCTCTGTGCAATAGCAAGTCTTCAAAGCCCCATAATTCAAACAAATCTTCTATTTGCTTAACTACTGAAACAACTTGGGATGAGCACAGCTTATTAGAACACTGTAATATCCGGTTCATGTTGCCGAGTTCTAATTGAAAAGTAATGTGCTTTTAAAAGAGGAGGAAAAAAATTATTTCTGTTAGCTTTTTATCTTTATGTTTTTAATTTCAGATCTCCTTCCCCTTCCAGAGGAAGTTAGAGATGCCATAGCTTTAATGGCTGTTTAGCTGCCACTCAAATGTTCACTTTCTGTAAGAAAATCTAAACCAGGAGGTATGCTATTTCTCCTGATGTCAGAGTCATTAAAGGCAAGTACACTGCGAGTTCAAGTGCTGGTGGGTCCAAGAGAAATTCCCAGCCCCAACAACATGAACTTGAAAAGACAGACGGCCTTTCTTTTTGACATAATGATCCGTGCAGCTGTAGTGTTCAATTGCATCATCACCACTAGCACATCACTTTTAAAAATCCAAACAAAATCTCTCTTGATTTAGATTTTCAGTTGAAGGTGTAAGACATAGAAGGAAGTGGTAGCAGCTAAATCAGGAGTTAAAGCCACTGCACTGTTGACCTCAGAAGGATGGTCTGGAAGAAGGAGACCTGAAAAGCTGGGTTATTAGTTGTCATACTTTCTCCATCTATCTGTCTATCTTACAGATACACACTGATAGATCGATATACACCTTTTACTTTTTCAATGTTATTTGCAACTAGGAAAAATTGAAGAGTAGAAGATGAGTTTGATGTTCTCCTCCTTGGTCTTCCTTGGTGCAAATCCTGATCTGCAAGTAAATCCTCAAGTCTGTGGGTAACACCATAGCACCCAACCCTCCCAGGAATGGGTTAGCATTGGGATAGCAAATACCAGGCAGAAATTATTGATGGCCATACTAGTGTGCCATCAGTCCATTGTCTCTGTGGAATGGCAAAAACCCCATTGGGATCTAGGGCAATGGGATGTCAGTGCTCCCTGGTTAATACAGCTCGGGGCCGGGTGGGCAACAGCAACCTTACTGCCGACAGGAGAAATCACAGTTGTCTTGTGCCAGTACTTTTATCCAACAGCTCAGTGTCTTTGATCAGCATCTTCCTGCTTTCCCTGTCAATGGAGATGTCCTGGTACGATTTTGTGATCCTGTATTTGTGAATGAGCTAATAAATTGTGATAATGTGACAGAGCTTGAAATAAATTCAGTTTTACTGTAATGTTATGCAATGGGCAGTAAGAGCTAGTCTTGTTCTTGATATTTTTGTTCTTACTGATGCCAATAATGTTTATCTGAAAGCAACATTTGGAAGTTCCCTTCCAAAAACGTGCATTTGTGCATCATGAGAGAGCCAGACATCTGGTACCTGGAGGAAGAAACACAGACATAGGCATTTCCCCTACAGAGGGACGGTATTTAGGAAATAGTTATCTCTGCTATCACAGCCTGCTCTGCCTGACTGTAATTTTGGGGTGAGCATCTCCCTTTCAGCCGGTATAAGCCCACAGAGAGCTGAGAGTGCTCTTCACCTTGCAGGATCAGACTCTTAGAGAAGTCTGATGAGCATGTTATGGTCTTTCCCAACTGGGTTTTGGGTTCATACCCTTGCTTATTTCTTTTTACTGCAGTGGTTTGTCAAGGGATATCTGTCCTCTCCAAAATGTAGTGACCCAAATGGATCAGTATCTGGAGGGAATGCTAAATCAGGAGGGTTTTGCACGCGGGGTGGGACTTCTGAGAGGATGAGTGGCAATGTACCATAAAGAAATACAGATTTGCTCTCAATGCCTCTCAAGAATTTGCTTTCAGGGATTCCCAGGCTCTGGATCTTGCTGGTTCTGTAAAACACACTGTCGCTGTGCCGTGCTTCTGTCTGTTGCCTGAATGTGGCTAGATCTTCTGAGCCCCACTCAAACAGGGCGTAGTTGAAGGTAAGGATCACATGTGGACATGACACACAGGTGCTTTTTAATTCACTTTCACTCCTACAACCATTCCTAGATTTCCCTTTGTCCAAAATTACTCAGAACTATGTGAATCTGAGCTTTTTGGAGTAATTTGAACAGGTGGGGAAGAGGGTTGGCTGATGTGGAAGGGAAGGCATGGGACCCCAACCACCATTTGCTGCATCTGCTCTTCCTTACATCACTTTCAGATAACAAAGCCTTCTCATCACATGAATTCAAACCATGTCCTCTGCCACTTTTCATTCACGTTTGGGATTGCATCTCTCAACTCAATAGCATGAATCCGATCCAGAAAGCCTGCCATGACTTCAGGGTACCAGGCAGGCAAACAGCAGCCAGGTGCCCTAAGTAGACTAGACCCGGGCAGGTTATTTTACCAGGGCTAAAATATGGATGTTCAGGTGTATAGAAAAAACAGTCACAAAATTGAAGATTTGGGGCAATTTTTGCTTTCATTTATCATCTCTTTTTTAAAGCACTGCATCAGTTGAAGCAACATGCTAAAAAGAAATTAGCCATATCTTAAGAATCTAGCTATATCTTCAGATTCATTAGGAGATGAACTGACGTAAATCTCATATCTAGTGGATGCAGAAACAGGGTTTTCTGTTGTGATGTATTTTTTCCCCACCCTACCTGTGGCTTTAAGGCTCATTGCAAGCTCTTCTTGCAGGCTGGGCTTGATTGCCACCATCCAGGTACTGCAGCTCAATTTCTTCTAGTCTGTGCAGAGATTCAGTATTTCTATCTGCAGAAGTGCATTGCCTCTACAATGGGTGATATAGAGACCAGGCCAGCCAGCAAAACTGAATATAAGGTTGACAAAACAGCTGTTAAACAAGGAAGTGTCTGTCACTGAGGAAAGCTCCAAAATTCTGATTTTGTCCACCAAAATGGTTACATTTGCTCTTATCAGTGAGTTGGTGGTTGGTTCCCATTTGGTTGCAATTTGCATCTAGTTGGCAGTGTGCAGGTGGAAAGAAGCCAAGTTTTCTATCAAGATGACAGTTTGGTAACAGATGTCTAATGTTTCCCAACACATTTAGCTCATGTGATAGGAATCATGAGCTAGTTTAGTAAAGCTGAGCAGCTGGGTAATTGCAAACCTTTGCTCCTCGCATTTTCTCACTTATCCTTTTTAGCTGCTTAGGTAAGGTGATTCTCTTGTGATTTTTTTTATTATTATTATTAAATTTTTTTGCGTGTGTGTGTGTAGTTGTAATTTTGGGAGGAAAAGCTTGAAACATGTTTTGGAGTAATTGTTGTCCTAGGAGGCAATCACTCATTTAAATGGTTGGAAATTGCAAGAAGCCACATGTTTTCCTCTCCTATTCTGCGTAGCAGGCATTGCCCAAATGCTTGGGCTGGGGCTCCTGCACTGCTGTTTCAAAGTAATAGGACATGTGGATGATGGTATTTATTCATGATCCCCACAATGACTCTGGTTTCTTGCATGTGACGCCTGTCCGTGCCGAAGAGGAGGTTGAATCAAGGCATTTTAATTAGCAACTCCTTAAGAGTATGTATTCTATTTGGAATGAGAGAAAGAAACAGTGGTCCCAAGTCCCAACTCTTCCATAGGAGGGCACTGATACTCATTAGAGCAAGATTGGTACGGAAAGCCAGTTGTTTGAGTGAAATTTCAGTAGGTACCTTTGTTATTCAGATTTGCAAGAAACCTTGGAGAACTTGGGAGATTCCACAGGATGGTCATGTTTGACCTAGATCTGAGCGTTTCCACCTCCATAACATTTTCTGACATCCCCTACAGAGAAGATACGTCACCTGTTAGCTCCAGGAGTGGACTGTAAGCTCTGGCAGGGCTGTTTTGGTAGGATAGGTGACAAAACCCAGTTTCGATACACAAAAAAGTCCCATTAAGAGTGCACTGGGAGTTGATACCTGGCTTCTCACAAGCTCTTGTGAAAATTTCAGCCTTAATTTTTAAAGCTCTTTATTAAAAAACAGATTTTTTGTCATTTCTCCCTATTTGGATGATACATTCTCTGCATCTTTTTCTTTTTGTGCACTTCCAGCTGTAATTTTCCAGGTGTTTTGGCCTGTGATTGCTGGGGCAAGAAGCACAATTACCAAAATAGCCAGAGAAGGGCTGTTTTATTAATTATGTGTAATTCAACCAGAGCCAGAAAACCCTAGAAATCTCAGGATAGAAAGTTTGAGCCTAGCATCTGCATAGCTCCAGAATGTCACTGAACATGGGTGTGATGCTGGTGAGCATTCATGCCTCCAAGCTTGCACGAGATGTCTTCCCAGTACAGCTCTTGCCTATTAATTTTGGAACTTAAACCACAAACTCTTCCAGAGGTCAAAAAATCATTTTCTTGTTTGAAAACTCTCAGAGCACCAGTGTATGGCTGCATATTTAGAATATAACTGTCTTTCTCATCAGACTGGTAAGTACCAGATGGGAAGAGGCTGTGGCATCTGCAAAGTGGTACCCCAAAGAAATACACCTGGCACACGGATTTTTCGCAGAGAGTGCTGAGTTATTGCCACGTCACCTTGCACAAGTGTGGTCAAACTGTCTCTACCATTCACCCCATCTCTGTTATATTCCCAGGGAATATCCCAAGTGTCCTCCCAACTATCTGAGCGTAGCAGATTTATTCAACCTGGTCCAGAACCGAACATTTTCCTACACACACACCAATATTAGTTTTGAAACTTCTTCTGTGCTTCTTTGCACTGTTCTCCCCATCCCTTGAAAGGGTCCCTTTTCTTTTAGAGGTGATCAAATTAAGAAGACATCACATATGTTTTTCGCTGTAGTTTTGTCGAGTGAGGACCACACACTGCAGAACCCTCAGAGGATCTGTTTAGGGAGCAGCATGCTCAAATCAAGTCGAAGGACAGAAGCTGAATTTATAGTCTAAATTTCAAGAGGATGATGCCCTGATTACTGATTTAGGAGATGGCTTGGGAATATTTGCATTTCAGTATTTTTATTTAAGTGACTGAAGAGATTTATTCTTAAGCTTTGCAGGGCTGAAATGTGTAACTCCTGTTGGTTTATAGGATTTTGATTTGAAAGTGGACTTTGACCTTTGGAGCTGGGCAAAAAACAGAATTCAGTGACGGTAGTTGCTAAGCATGTGAAAGGCTTGCTTGCTTGATTTTACACACATTTTGGTTTCACTAAATATTTTTAGAATTTGATTTAGGTTTTGGATGTCTATTGCGCACAGTATGTAGAAAACTGCATCCAATTTTTTTATATGCTTCATTGCACTTGTATGTACTAACTACACATAAGCGGTCTGTCAAAGAGAATTAGTCAAGAGATTTCAAAAAGCAACCACAATAATGCTGCAAGTACGTTTTTTAAGCAAAATAATCAATAAACACCTTTTTTTAAAATTTAAAAGCCATCAGCAGAGCTTTCTGCTTCTGCGACTCAACACACAATGTGATGAAGAAATTGGGACTGGAGCAGCAAATCCCATCCCCCATCAAACCAAGAGATTTTCAGGAGAATTGGTGGAATTTGCAGGGGCTGGGAGTATAGTTCTGCTCGCCTTGCCAGCACTGTGCCATGTCTTATCTAACTTTTGTCCTCTCACATTGCATGATGTGAACTATACATAATTTTTGTAGGACTTGGCTGTCTTTCAAAATAAGAGGTATTATAGTGAAAAAAACATTTCCCCTCTCTATCCCATATGTTTTTGGAGATCGTAGCCCTTCTGACACACAGCTGTTTGGTATTTCTTATCTCCTGCTTGCTGAGCATTGAGAAATCCTCAGTAGTTACTCAGGGGAGAAGATGGGGAGGTGGTCTTCTGGGAGTGCGAGATGGCTTCCTTTCGCTCCCAAGCCTTGGGCAAAGGTAATGCAGGGCTTCTTGACCTGAAGTTTTACATCCATTGTTTGACTGTTGAAGGGAAATTTCCCATGCTGGGATTTCATCTTCCTAGCAATTATAAATTGTTAAGGGTATTTAACTGATCTACACATTTATCATGAAAATTAGACCCATCTCATTGCTCTGTCACCCCTAAAATGATGTGTCTGCTGCGATTTAGAAGGGAACGTGGAAATATGTCTTTCATTTAGCAGAGGTTTTTTAGTGACAGGTTTAGCATGCACCTCATGATGAGTATAAAGCGATTGATAAGCAGCTGTGTCATACAAGGTTATCCCAAGTTCGAAGCAGCTCGGTAGCGATGGGTTTCCAAAATCGGATGCATGAGGCTGCTGCGGCCACAGGAGCAAGGTCACTGAGAGGATCTGGTGACAGTATAAATAATAAAGCAGAGCTTAAGTAATTTGTCGACAGCACCCCCAAGATAAAATTGTGCTTTATTGCATTGGATTTGGGGCTTGATGATGTGACCTTTCACCTTTCTTGACATCTTTTATTTTTCCCTTTCAACTCCATTATTTTTTATCTTTCTCCCCCAATGTCATTGCAGTTTTAAATAGACTAAAGAAGGTGGTTTGAAGGGAATAAGCCAGTAAATCAATTCCACCCCATTATTGACTTAGAGACAGGCATGACGGACAAGGTATATTAAAAAGATAGACAGGTGGTTACGTATATATGATCATGGCTGACACTGTGATGTTTTATCTTTACTCTAGTGTTATCATACATATACAAAGCATCCAGGGGAAATAGCGGATTATGGTCTGTCTGTTAATTGCAAGATACTATGGCTAAAATTAAGTACTGAAAAGCAAGCCAGCTCCCCCTTTACGCCCTCCATGCCTCTCTCCATAAGCCTGTCAATGCTCTTTTCCTATACAAGTCTGTGTCACCAGTGGCCAAAGGTTGTACATGCATTGGGACTTCTCCGGCAGCTGAATGTCAAACTTTATTGAGTGGGTGGATCCTTTTCATCCATTTCCCCTCTGAGCCTTTCTAAAAATACCCTAAACCTTGACAAGGAGCTATTTTAGAGGAATCATATTCATGAGGATAGTCATGGGAAGCTTATTTTGGCAGGCTTGCATGTGTTCGATTTGCATGCTTCCTTCGTCAAGGGCTTGGAGAACTTGCATTGTGAGCCAGTTGGACATGGGCTTAAGAGAGAGCATCTGGATTTTGGGACCTCCTGGTTGGGACATCTACTCCAAGTGAGTTTATAGGAGGAAAAGAAGTGAAGATACTCTTGTAGGAATGTTGATACGAGACTGAAGTTATTCATTTCTCACCAGCCCGCAGCTTGTTGGATCTGATTTCATAAAACCTGGCTGTGATTTCTCTCCAGGGACCTTAATGATCTTGCCACTTTCAATAGACATTTATAGAAAAAACTGCCAGCCGGTGGATAAGAGAAACTCCTATGAGAGACTTTATCTTCCAAAAATACTTAAAAGACATACAAAAAAACCAAACCCCACCCACAAGAAGATCAATAGAAAATGTCATAATGTAGCATTTGCTGGGTAGCTGGAGCTGAATTGCAGTATCAGACATTTGCATTGTAGGCATGCAGTAGGTGTGTTTGCTTTTCCCGTGCACATCGGAGTGATGATATAAATGGGACCAGCAAAATGATGAGTGTGAATAAAAGCAAACTGTAAGAGATAAAATGGAAATTAAGCAGGTAAAGGCTGTTCCATGCTCATGCCATTCGGGTACGGTATTGTGCAGTACTCATGTTTGCACCTCTAAGAAATTTCCATTTTTTCGCATAAAAAAATCCAGATACGAAGCCGAAGCTGCCTTCTTCGCCAACCTGAAACTGTCTGATTTCAACATCATTGACACCCTTGGAGTTGGAGGGTTTGGACGAGTTGAGCTGGTAGGTAACCTTTTCTTCTTTGAAGTTTGTCTGATGTCCTAGAATAAGTACAGTGTTACGAGTCTTTGAATTTTTCTTTGTTATTACACCTGAATAACTGGAAGAAAATTACGTGATGGGTTTCATGTTTTTTCTAATGGTTGAAGAAAACTGAATTACATTTCCCAGTAAATAAAAATGTATGAATAAATGCTTTGCAGTGACTAAGGAGAATTTATGTGCTAGATTGAGAGAAGAGCGCACATCTTCTGTCTCCAAGTGGTCCTGTGTTTATGGCATTGATTATGGCATTTTTAAAAGAACCTGAAGAATTATGTGGTTGTTGAGTGCTAAGATTGAAAGAGCATCCTAAAATCGTACTTAACCAAAACTGAAGTACCAGTACGATGTCTTCTCTAAGCAGTTTCTCATTCAGGTCTCGAGATATTTCTGCTTGGTTATCATGAAGGTTGTACATTCAATGTCTGAACTATGACAATATTTCACAGAAAACTACTTATTTTCTGCAGAATTTTAGAGAAAGGACAAAAATCTGAGCTTGCTTTTTGCTGTGCTTGGATTAAAAGCTCTGCGATCTTTATTAAAACAAAGCCTGAGCAGGAGGAGACTGAAACGGCAGCCATAGCGTGACTCATTTGTAAAATCATGTAAATATAAAAAACTTATAATGGAAAGAGAGAGCTTAGTTTACATCACAGTGCTGACCACTGAGGAGCTTCTGATACCAGACACCAGTACAGTATGTTAGGAACTTCTGTTAATTAGGGGCAGAAAAGTGAACAGAGTTACTGCTGCCATCACAAAACTGCAGAGAAATCCCCGCTCCCTAACCCTCTGTAACCCATAGTTCTGGGAACTGGAAAACCAGCAAAATTAAGTGTTTTGGCGATTATTTGTGACTTAATGGGCAAATTGTGTTAAAAGTGTGACTCGCTGTGCAGCATGATTTATTTCTGACTCTTCGTGTTTGGATGTATGTAAAATCATGCGGGGGACAGCATGTTCATGAGAACGCTGGTCCCGTCCTGGGATTTGGGATTTATTTATTTATTTGATAGTAGCAACTGTTGCTTTGGAAGAGTCATGAGAGCTCAGCCGTAGCCTGGGAAAGGCTGTCCTTGCCCTGCTCCTCCTGTAGTCATCTGCTATGGAGGATGCTTTAGAGCAGGAGTTTAATTCAGGTTGCACTCAACCTCCCTTTTGAAGGCACTTCCCCCTCTCATGAGAACAGCATAAAGCTCAGGACATTTGTCTCCTAAATTAACATCACCGTTGGCTTTGCTACCTGAGGTGACCTGTAGTGAGGGACCAACCAGTTTGGGCCTTGTTTTGAACCTTGTGAAGGAGCTTGCAAGGTTTGTTTTCATTTTTAAGGCTTTTTTTGACACATCCTGTCAAGCTTTGAAAGCCTCAA
>NW_010319884.1:17180-17623 GCF_000700745.2 Antrostomus carolinensis
TTCCTGGGAAGGTGCATGAGTTTGTCTTCATGAGGGGTTGCTTATGAGACCCTCAAATGGCACAGATACTAAAAGATACTGAACTGTTTCTGATGGCCATGGTTAATTTAGAAGCTTTAAGGTGTTGGCATCTTGAAATCTTAGCAATGTGTGATGCTTGGTCAGGTGTGAGGAAGAGCAGAAGTGGACATATTCTGTCACTTGAACATTATCAGATAACAGGTAGAGATATTTAATTCTTAGGAGATGTCCAAATCTCAGAAGCCTTCAAGAAGCCCTGGTGCCACCTATGCAGCCTACAGAAGGCTACTGGTGGAAGAAATGTTTCCATCACAGAATCACAGAATTGTAGAGACTGGAAAGGACCTCAGGAGATCATCCAGTCCAAACCCCCTGCCAAAGCAGGTTAACTAAAACAGGTTGAAAAGGAAAGCTTCCGGGGG
>NW_010319884.1:17778-35449 GCF_000700745.2 Antrostomus carolinensis
CTTCAGGTATTTATAGACATTGATCAGATCCCCTCTCAGTCTGCTCTTCTCCAGGCTGAAGAGTCCCAGCTCTCCCAGCCTTTCCTCATACAGGAGATGTTCCAGGCCCCTCGTCATTTCTGTGGCCCCTCCGCTGGACTCTCTCCAGAAGATCCCTGTCCCTCTTGAACTGAGGAGCCCAGAACTGGGCACACTGCTGGCTCATGGCCAGCCTGCTGTCCACCAGGTCACCCAAGTCCTTTTCCTCAGAGCTCCTTTCCAGCAGGTCAGCCCCTAACCTGTACTGGTGCAGGTGGTTATTCCTCCCCAGGTGAAGGACTCTGCACTTGCTCTTGTTGAACCTCATCAGGTTCCTTTCTGCCCAACTCTCCAGCGTGTCCAGGTCTCTCTGGATGGCAGCACAGCCTTCTGGTGCGTCAGCCACTCCTCTCAACTTTGTATCATCAGCAAACTTGCTGAGGGCGGACTCTATCCCTACATCCAGGTCATTGATGAAGATGTTAAACAAGACCAGACCCAGTACCGACCCTGGGGAACACCATGGTTTCAGGCCTCCAACTGGATTCTTCGCCACTGATCACAACCCTCTGAGCTCTGCCAGTTGGCCAGTTCTCAACCCACCTCACTGTCTGCTCATCTATCCCATACCGTCTAAGCTTTGCTGCAAGGATTGTAGGAGGAGACAGTACCAAAATCACCTTGTGGCAGTTTTCTTCAGGGGTGAGTGACTCTCTGCTAAGCAGGAAAGTGCTGGTTAAGGTCATTTTCTCTAGTTCTTAAATAATTCTGAATTGCACACAAAAGGATAAAAGATATTTAAAAGTTTTGCTTAACACTCCAAATTTCCTTCCTCATGGCCAACTGGACAATGTTATCAACTTCTGTCTCTTGAGGGGAGAAACCAGCTGTGCTATTTTAGACAGGGACCATCTCTGCCACGGGAATGACAGTAGATAAAGGCTTTTGTTCACTTACAGTAGGACCTGTGGGATCTTCAAGGTTTGAAAAGCAAACAGATGGGTTGGAGAAACCACACTCTCTCCAGGGCTTACTGGTGCCCCATTCCTAGAACAACCCTCCCACATTTTGGAAAGCTGCCAAATAGGTGCAAGCTGCTCTGGGATATGTGTTTCCCAGCTGGTGGACACCTCCCTTAGCAGGGCAGAAAGAAAACAGTAGGAGTGGACTTCTTGGTTTTTAATAGCATGGACTAACAGATGAATCCACTATTTTTTGCAACTCAGCTTCTCAGGACTATGTCAGTTGATGATCTTCGTGTTGGGATCCAGATGCCTCAATGATACGTTGGAATAGGGAATGTCATCTCAGGTTCATGTCCCATGAAGCTCCACTTTGCAGAGGACAGGGATGTAGATCAGGTGTCCTCAGCCTTTATAAATCACCCTTCCTGAACTTTATTGCTCTTGTCTTTGTTCTTGAATTTCCTTTCAATTTATTTAAGACCTGTGTTTCTAATCATCTGCCCCAGGTCAGTTATTTTGGATTTTAATCAAGATTATTTTAGACAGCTCTGAAATAAATGTATTGGAGTATCTGAACATACAGGATTAGAGTCATTATTGCTGTGAAATCAGTTCACATAGGTGATGGCTGAGCACAGGTAGAAAAGTCAGGTCCACACCTGAACACATGCCTTTTTGTTACATTGATTTACACAGTTATGACTTCCAACAATCACTCAGTGATGGGGGAAGGAGATTTTAAATCACTCCTGTTGTTATAAAATTGCAAAAATACTGCATTTTCTCCACACCCCATTGCAAGCTTGATTGAGACTTCATTTCAGCTGCATCTTTGTTCACGTCTTAGGGCAGACATGCCAGTGATAACCTATAGCCTTACCCACTGTCCCTGCACATACACAAGCTTGGAGGGAACTGTGCCTTCTGCACTTCTATGGGTCTGCACTTCTGTAGGTGACATATGGCTTGGGACATCCTGCAGGCAACAGGCAGATTAAGGACAGTCTCAACTTTTAGCCCTGACTTGACAAGACATCTAATCATATGTTTTAACGTTCAGCAGTTTGGCAGAAGTCGGTGGCACTTGGAGCATATATTTCAACCATATGGTCATTAAACCTCAAGCTGGAAGGGACCTAAAGAGGGCATCATCCAGGCAGAGTCAAATATTCCCAGCAACTTCTGACCAGTTTTCCCTACTTTCTCATTGAAGTCTTTAGGGAAGGAGATTCCCAGGAAGGTTTTTCCCAATATTTAACATCTCCCTATGGTATTTTGTGGTTCACTTGTAGTGCAAATGCATACAGCCCTTGAGGTTGCGTTGTATGTAGTTGAAGACCTTTATCATGTGAACCTGAAGCACTCTCTTTAAAAGGATAAATGTGCTTCTTTTGTGCTTTACATCTAATTCATGGTTTCTAGGGCTATTCCTCAGTCTCCAGCTGACTCTCACCTCTTTGGAGTGCTGCCCAAACCAGGCACATTAGTCCAACCTGGACCTTCCTCTGCCCAGGTAGAGCCAGACAACAAAGGGCAGCGCTTTGCCACTGCTAAGTGGTGTCTCTTTTATTTCAAGTCATCACTTCAATTTGTAAAAATCAGTTTGAATTCCCTTGCTCTTCTCAAAAGTGCTCCCAGCCCTCTCTGGCTTGATTTTAGTAGGTGCAAAGTTAATAACTTTGTTCTTATTTCATAATGAAAGTGGTTTATGGTGCCCCATGGCAGACTCCCTTGAAGTCCTTTTGGCTTGATGGTGGCCACTAAAAGGTAAACTCCTTTACAATATGGAGATTAATAAAGACGTATGCATAAAAACTAAGCCTTAGTTTCAGCCATGTTTTACTGGGGCTATACAAGACCTTTTTAAAATGGACAGTACAGCATTTTTCATTTTTATTTGTTTTAAGAGAAATCTGGCCACAGACTGAGAAGTGAAATATCAAATTTATTGTAGCCTCTAGCCTGTTTTGTAAACAAAACCATTAGTGAATTAATTAGATAGTGAGGGAAAAAACATCCTAACTGTCCTCCGATAGACTGACAGATGCATAATTCACATATTTATTAGTGAAAATTTCCAAATGCGTAGCTGTCCTTTCGTTCCAGCTATTACAAAGCTTCTTATTAGAAAGATCAGTCTTCTCTTTGAAATTTCTTACTTTTTATTTGGAATTGTCAGGAATCCTAGGGCTTCCTTCCTTTTGAAAGAATGGGCATTTTGAGTGCCATCAAGATGAGGAAATGGAGATGTAAGTGAGGTATTTGACGATCAAGTACTTGAGTAAATCCCACATTCATCTGACAATGAAACTACTGCTACAGAGCTGATCAAAGTGCTGGTTATAAACATTTGGCCCTTTTTTTTCCTTCCCTTCCTAACTATATGCAGGATGCTTAATTGTAATGATACCGTCAGATGGGGCTGGGCCACTGCAGAGCTGTTGTTTTATTTTTCCTTTGATTTTGTAATTCCTAATGGAATTAAATACATCCTTTCTAGACAGAAACATATTCTTGGGGCTCATCTGTTAATGGAAAGGATGTTGTCAAGGTTTGGAAAGATGGGATGTCGTTTGTTGCCCATGAAATTTTGTCAGAGGCCAGATCAGGATATGAGCTGTCAAGCTGGAGGCTTGAGCTCCAGTTGCAGGCAGGAATAAGACATAAAAATAGGTGCTACATTGCAGACAAAGCCAAAATCAGGAGTGGGACTGGATCATGTATAGGGTTGGAGAGCTTAGGTCCATCTGATATTTTCAAGAAACCACAGCAGCAAGTTTTTCCATTTGGTTTAGCATATTTTAGCTATATAACCCTTCTTCTGCTATTTACTTTTTATTGGAATGATTTTATGCTTGAAACAGTTTACATTCCTCACTGCTTTTTAGCCTTTTCCTTCTAGACATTTTTGAGAAATAATATTTACCTCTGGGCTTTATAGAAAGACACAAATTTTGATACATTTCCCAATGGCCTTGCTTATAAAACACTTTGTTGTGCATGTTGTCATGCACTGAATATCAATTTTCAGTACAGGGATCAAAACATAGAATTACAGGTTTTTAGCACGGTTCAGTATTTGATTAAGCGACTTTAATTGTTAAATAGCCGAGGTTTTCTAAGGACTGCATTTTTTAGTGTGCACTTAGGTGTACTTATAGAGTGTAATTTTGCAATGTATTCTCCTGTAGAGTCCCATAGCACGCAGATTGTGATACGATATTTAGTGCTTTCCCAACCAGTTGAATCTAGACTTTTTCAAAGAAAATAAGGTCACTGTCACAGACAGTTTCCACCCTGCTGCCCATTTGTAATTAATTCTTGATTCATCCTTCAAAATTTCAGCCTACAGTCTATCCTAAAGACTTAATTTTTACTCCATCATTTTTCCTTCCATCTTAGGTAATTTTTCTTTTTAGTCTTGACTTATTTGCCAGTCTAACCCAGTCCAATCACCACACGCAGCATGCAGCTCACCCAAACTAATGTGATGTTCGTTTGGCTCACTCATGTGAGAACAGCAGGTTGGCCATGAGCCAGCAGTGTGCCATGTAGCCAGGAAGGCCAGCAGTCTCCTGGGGTGCATTAAAAAGAGTGTGGCCAGCAGGTCGAAGGAGGTTCTCCTCCCCCCTCTACTCTGCCCTGGTGAGGCCACATCTGGAGTCCTGTGTCCAGTTCTGGGCTTCTCAGTTCAAGAAAGACAGGAATCTTCTAGAAAGAGTCCAGTGGAGGGCCACAAAGATGATGAGGAGCCTAGAGTATCTCCCATATGAGGAGAGGCTGGGAGAGCTGGGACTCTTCAGCCTGGAGAAGAGCAGACTGAGAGGGGATCTGATCAATGTCTATAAATACCTGAAGTGCAGGGGCCAAATGGATGGGGCCGGGCTCTTTTTGGTGGTGCCCAGTGACAGGACAAGGGGCAATGGGCAAAAACTGTAACACCAGAAGTTCCAGACGAACTTAAGGAAAAACTTCTTTACTGTGAGAGTTATGGAGCACTGGGACAGGCTGCTCAGAGCAGTTGTGGAGTCTCCATCTCTGGAGATGTTCAAAACCACCTGGATGATTTTCTGTGCAATTTGCACAGGAAATTGCAATTGTAGAGAACCTGTTTGGCAGGGAGAGTTGGACTGGATATTCTCCTGAGGTCCCTTCCAACCCCAACCATTCTGTGATTCTGTGATATGTTGAGCATGAGGTGGAAAGGATATAGCGAGAAGCACCAGGTAGCATTTGTGTAACGTGGATATGCAAACCGCAGTTTCTTATTAAGCCTTAGGTCAGGAGATCGGCTAAATCTGACCTTAAGGACATGGACAAAGGACCTTCAAAACCTTAATGGAGAGATCTGCAATACTGAGCACCCCAGTCAGCTTTGGGGCATAAATATGAGCAAGATATTCTCTTGCTTGCCTAATAAGAAGAAGTGCTGGGAAACAAGTTGTAAGGCAGAGAGTATTACGCTGGGGAAACGTGTTTCATCCTGGAAGAACATCAATATATTTAGTACTAAAAGCATGCTGCAGTCTTTTGCTGCAGGGGGGAGAAGTTGCCACTTTGTTCCTGCAGCAGTTCAGCTGTTGGGATTAGGAGAGCTCAGCTTGCAAGTGCTGCACTCAGCAACAGCTACTGCTATTTTTGTTGGTCTGAATGCATCTCGCTGGGAAACAGTGGAAAATAAAGGACCTTGGACATACCCAGCAAACCACAGCATTTGCAGTTCAGTTCCCGAGTGCTGCGGTTGATTCGGTTATTATTTAATGTGATAAGAAGATGTTCATGTTTCATGATAGCACTGATTTGTGGCTCCATTATAGCCAAATAATACACATATAGCAAAACGCACAGCTAGCAAAAGCTCTTTGGAAAAGCATCTTTGTCGTTGTAGAGGTATCGCCATGCCCACACGAGAAGTTCAACGGGAGATGTGAGCAACAAGAAACTCATCTGTGAGTCATGGATGCAAGAATTCAAGAAAAGCTTCTGTCCAACTCCTATAAGCTCACTGTTACTTCGTGTTTAGGAAAAAGCCACATCTCCAGAGTAAACGAAATATTTTTAACTTGCACAAACTCCACTGCTTGTGTGTTCCCATTTAGCTGGGAGCCCAGCCAGCTCCCTTGAAGATCAGCAGAAAAGGCTCATGAGCAAGGTTTTTGTGAGTGCAGTGTCCAGACATTGTGAAAGCTCATGTTCAAAAACCTCTATCATATCAGCAAGAAGAAATCTGGGGATTTTCAAGTTGCAGACACCATTCCAGTTGTAACCTCTATATAGCTGCCAAAACGAAGGAAGGATAAACTATAAATATATAAATATATATTTATATAAATATGTGTTCTGCTCTGCTTTCATACCCTTGGGTCTGTTGCTCTTTCATGGCTTCAAAGGTTTGCACAGGGTACCATTGTGGCAAATATTATCTGTAGCAGCTCCTTGGAGAAAAAAGCTGTAATTGTAGGGCTTCTTGGAAAACCCGTGGCCATGCAAGAGCTGTAACCCACAGGCACAACATCTGTGGTCAACAGGAATTCAGAAAACAGGAGGAAGTTCTTTGCTGTCTTCTCCTAGAAGATCACGCAGGAATAGAAAACCAGACATTAATGAGATAAGTGCAGTTAAAATAACATCTCCTCAGGCTAGGTATGGCAAGGGTCAGGCATCTAGCTAGTCTTCACTGAAAATAAATCCTTCTTTTGGGGCTTGTTCTACATCCTGGTGAATATTTATTAACGTTTACAGTTTCTCAAGGTCAGCTTACATTGTATCAGTTCAGCTCTCACTGGAGTTGCACGGAAATTGCTCACATTGCAGACTATATATAATACACATATATGATTTATAGTAAATAGAGACGGAAAAAGAGGAAGGATAAGAAGCATACAGATACACCCATTTACTTTTTTTCCGTCAAGGCCTGGATTTTGTTTCATCAATATCCATTTTCCCAGAAAGTCTGAAAAAGCACTAAGGTGTAAAACTGTATTTATTTGTACGGGAATTATAGCTGCGTTAAAAAAAAAATTCAAAAAAAAAAAAATCAGGCCTCGAGCATGGTGTGTGTTTTGGAAGTTGCAGAATTTTACACACAATAAAGCAAAGCAGCGTTTTTGGAGCAGTTCCAACATTTTCATATAAGCACAGGGAGCCCAGGAGAAGCCAGAGATCTAACAAAACAATGACTTGGAAAAGCAGGAGAGGTTGGCTCTCATCTCTGTCTCTTGTCCTTCTCCTCTCCATCTTTCCTTCTCCTTTTTTCCTCTCTTCCTCTTCTCCCTTGAGTTTGTATCTTGTCTCAATCTTGTAGCATTCCTCTTCTACTCAGCTCACTACCAAAATATCTTCATCCCCTTTGTAGTGAACTTTTGAAATTATCTTTACTGAAGCAACATCATTTTTTCAGTGCCGAGAAATTAAAAGTAGTCCTGTGAATTCAACTTACTAGCAGCAAAATGAAGCCCATTTCCGTGCCATATCCTTGTGTCTTGTTGAAGGTATTTTCAGATAATGACCCATCTGTTTGGGTTCGCGGAGGAGTAGCCTTGTCACAATGACTCAGACTGCCAAAAAAGCACCTGGTAATGTGGGAATGGGGCATCACACTGAAGCACAGCCAAAGAGGAGATGATGAGGCGATGACACTGGGTGGATGGCATCCCTCAAGTGACATGTGACTGCAAGGCATGTGGGCAGAGGGCAGCTCTGGGGCTGGCACAGAAGGAAGCTCCTTGCTTCAACTCTTGGCCACTCCGATGTTGTGGGGCTTCCTTGCTTCAGAGGTCTAGAAAGGTGTCACATGTGGAGGACAGGAATAGCTGCCTCTTCACGAGGTTGGCAATGGCTGTGAGCTCATGTGATAGGAAAGGGCTAAACAATGGAGGAGCCTGACTCTTCCCATGTAGCCCTGTCCTGTTATCCTGTCCAACCAATCTGCTGGTTGAAGATGCAGCTACAGCTCCAAATCTGAGTGTGATATCCCATCACCACAGTGCTTGGACCAGAATATTTTGCAAAATATATATGTATTTTATGTTATATTTATATATGCATAAAAATATATATGCCATATAGATTTTATATATTAATATATTTATATTTTTGCATATGTGTATGCAAAAACATATGTGAAATACATATATATGCAAAATAAAAGCAGCTATTTCTTATTTTACTGTGCTTCTGCAATTGTCTCATTTAGTTATAAACAGTGTTTCTGCTGTTATTTTTGTCACTGTGATGCGATTCATTTCCTGGATAAGAATCCCACTGAACAAGCTAATCTAATTAATTTTACCTCTTCTCTCTCTAGTTTTGTAGATCACCTCTTTAAGGTGTTGTTTGGGCTTTGTTTAACTCCCTATTGCATTTTCTTGTCTTTTGAAGAGAAAATGTATTCCATTTCCACAACTGAAAGAGCTTATGTTCTCCTCCAGAAGTTCATGTCTAACAGAGAGGCAGCTCAGGCAGGTTCACTGGGAGGGAGTCTGACCAGGAGAGCCTAGTAGTACCTACAGCTTTACAAAGAGTCACTATGTGGAGGATTATTGCAGTAGAAAGGATGGTGTGAGTCTGCTCTCAGTGGAGGTCAGCTGTTCAGCCTGCTTTGCATTTTGCCACAAAGTCCATGCAGGTTGGAGACAGGATTGCAGACATGGCCTATGTGCCAGAGCTCAGCGATGAGATGGACAAGCTGAAATGTGTCTATAAAGGTGGAAAGAAAGGGAAGAAGTATACTCAGTGCTATAAATTTTATTTCTCTTTTTTTTTTTCCTGCCACTGGGCCTTTCAGCAGATACGCAACTTAAATATTATCAATGAATGTGGCCAACAGGTCAAGGAAGGGGATTCTTCCCCTCTACTCTGCTCTTGTGAGACCCTGCCTGCAGTGCTGTGTCCAGTTCTGGGGCCCCCAACACAAGAAAGACATGGACCTGTTAGAATGAATCCAGAGGAGGCCATGAGGATGATCCAAGGACTGGAGCACCTCTCCTATGAGGACAGGCTGAGAGAGCTGGGGCTGTTCCCCCTGGAGCTGGAAGGCGCTGAGGAGATGTCATAGTGGCCTTCCAGTACCTGAAGGGGCTCCAGGAAGGCTCGGGAGGGACTTTTGATGAGGGCAGGGAGTGACAGGAGTGATGGCTTTAAATTGGAAGAGGATAGCTTTAGATTAGATATTAGGAAGAAATTCTTTGCTGTGAGGGTGGTGAGACACTGGCCCAGGTTGCCCAGAGAAGCTGTGGGTGCTCCTGCCTGGAAGCGTTCAAGGCCAGGTTGGATGATGCTTTGAGCAATCTGGTCTAGTGGAAGGTGTCCCTGCTGATGGCAGGGCGGTTGGAACTGGATGATCTTTAAGGTCTCTTCCACCCCAAACCAGTCTGTGATTCTGTGATTTACAGCAGCCTTGATGTTTGCTCTTTACTATCAGTGCACTGAATCTCCAAGAGAGATCTGGGTAAGGTCATTGCAAGGAGAGGAGTGAAAAAAGGAGGTGACAAGGGACCAGAAATTGTTTTAACTTGCAAAAAAAAAAAAAAAAGCTGAGAGAGTTGGAGGTTGGTGGTTACCCTCTGTCGATCCTCTTAGCAGCTCGACTGCTCTCGGAGAAGAGTGACTGAAACCCCAGGCTCTGGCAGGTCTTCACCAAATCAGTAGTCCCAGCGCCTTTGAAATAAAAGATGCTGCTTCCAAGTGATTGAAAGCTGATCTCATAAGCTGCGTAGCAAGGATGGCTCCTTTTCAAACTGCCTGTCTTGGAAAATAGCACACTTTTCTCTTTTCTGAAGCATTTAGGAGATTTTTGTGGTGGGTTTCTTTGGGAGGCTGAGCATCCTACCCAACATACCCCACTCCTTCTGAGCCAGGAGTCAAAATCTTGTGGCTTCTCTGGCTCCCTGTACTATTTTTCTCATTATAGTTGAAGAACAGGGTGTTCTTAGCAGCCCAGTCTCATCTTCTCAACATTGATCCTTTTTTTATTATTTATTTATTAAAAGTCCAGGAGACTCATGCATTTTATTTTCTACTTTTTAAATGAGATTGTGATTATACATAGGGGGTTTTTTATATTAACTATCATGAGCTTAATAATATAAATTACTGTTTGAAAGACTAATAGAAATTACCCGGAGCTCCCCAGCTTTACATCATAAAAATAGTCCTCACAGTTACCACCTTTGGCAGAAACACCAAAGGAAGGGGAGGACTCGGGCATCTTGAAGAAGGAGAAGTTTGCATGATTCATTTTCTAGGTGGACAACCAGATGATCTAATATGCAAGCCTTAGATTTTGTATCTTAGCAGCTTGTTTGGGTGCATCAGCACATTTAATGCAAATTAATCCCCCCATGCTCTCAAACTCTTGCAAATCCTCTGCGTTATGAAGCACAATAGGAAAGGGAATGGAAAATGGATCTAAATTCTCCTGTTGTTAGGTCAAAGTCTTGCATTAGCTCATTGTAGCCGCCTGATTGTTCTATATTTAAACATTTGTGGCAGTGACAGCCTTATCAAACACCAAATAAAACCCCTGCTTTCTGCTTGCTCATACTAATTTCCTTTCCTCTACTTATTCCAAAGCTGCACAAGTACGGATAGGAAAGCAGGTTACTTCCCCAGACTCTCGATCATGCACTCAGGCATCCCTGAAAAAACAGTAATTAATAAAAGTAATAACCTTTTTAATGAAAGACACAAAAATGAGGTAGTCAGAATCCATGGTATTAAAATAATAGCAGAAGGGATACACTGGGATTTATTCATACAATGCTTTATTATAAAAAATTGGAATTTCTTCATCTAAGCCTCCACCAGGTTGTTATATTTCTTTTTAACACTGATGTCTAGTACAGATAGGAATTTATGTTTCAAGTAAGTTTAGAGTACTAAGTACCTCTTTTTTTTTTTTTTCTTCTTTTTCTTCTTTTTTTTTTATCTTTCATGTCCAAATTGACCAAGAAGTCCTCAAATTTGTTACTGGAGCTACTTTCTTGGTTCCACTGTTCATTATTACTTATCTGCAGACAACCTAACCTTAAAAAATACAGGTTGAAAGAAAACAAATCTGCTCTGTAATATCCAACAGGGATTTGCACAGATTTTGGTTTGAAATAATTTGTGTGGCAGCTGATTGCACTTGTCAGTCACCAGATGGATAACTCTGATGGGAAACCACACAATCTGGATTGCCATCAGAAGCAAGAGGGATAAGTGCTCCAGAAGTACACGCTTAGTCATACTAAACCTTAATTGATTTCTTTTTTCTTCAAATTTTAGTAAATTCTGCTTAGCCCAGATTTTCCCTTAACTATTATCACGTCTTCATTCCCTGTGTGTCACCTCACTTCTCTGCCTGCTCCCCTGAAACAACTTGGTTTGATTTAGTTTGGCTAATATCAAGTAATTTACTTCAAACAGTTGAACTAAAGTCCATATGCCATTTATTCAAAATGAAACAAAAAAAAACCCCAAACAAACCCTAACCCCAAACCAAAAATATTTTTATCACTTTCAGTCTGCCATAAATGCAGAATTTCATTCTGCTTTGAGCTGTGGTCTAACCACATAGCAAAGGCAGCGCCGTGAAGCACCAGTTCAATAAATAACATGTGGGTTGTTTAGGTCTTTGTGCCCTGTCTCCCTGAAGATTAAATGGCAAACAAAGGCTTCATGCAAAGCTGATGATTACAAATCTCAGTGTGAAATGCAGGATAGAGCCTTTGGAAAAAGGAAAAGTTTCATGTGAGCTTGGAAATGCTTGTGGCTGTGGGGAAAAAAAGAAGCCTCAAATCTGGGGATCGAAACCCCAAGTGGTTTTAAAACACAGAGAGAAATATATGCATACATCCATATATACATACTGAAGAACTTAGGATGAAAACTTTGGCCATAGACGGGTGGACTCTCATTTATTAGGGTTTATTTCTGAATCATTTGCAGTGATGTTGGAAATGTGTTTGCCATCTGAGAATCAGCCTTTTGAGTTTAATTTCCGTAAGCCATACGTGTCTTTGTGGACCTCTGAGTACCAGTTTGATTTCTGACAAAGATGGGGTGCTGAGGATACCATCCCTCCTTGCATTTACCCTGTGACCTGAACCATTACGTGAACAAAACAAATGCAGAAACTGGTCAAGGTTATGGTATGCAGCCTGGGAAAAATGTGGAAGGTGCCATGTCTCATATCACCCCACATTTCTATTACCAAAAATATAAAAATAGGTGCTATATTAAATAAATAGTGTTGCATGGATGTTGTCTTCTAACCTGAAAGGCAAGCTGGATTTCTGATTGGACTTGATGCCAGACAAGCTGCTAGTCTGCTGGCTGAAGCCAAAGTCCTACAAGAAAACCAAAATAGAAGTCACCAAATGGCACCCACTACTATAAAGAGGGAAAAGCATTTAACTGCCAGTATTATTGTGAGCAGCTGCTGGGGGAATTTAGCAAGCTAAGAGGCCTGGTAGGTCAATGATGAGGTTCCTTTCTTGTTCAGTGGTGACTAAGAGGGGATGGCCAAGATGGAAAGGATGGCTCTGTTCCAGCTGTCTTTGGGACGGGTACCGGTCCCTCAGAGTGGGCTGGGGATGTCTCAGGGTTCACAAGTTACCAGGGGAACACCAGCGAGCAAGCAAACAACTCCCTTCAACCTCCTCTCGGGAAATCAGGCTAAAAATAGGTTGCTGAGGCTTAAGGTTAAAAGTAAAGACGTGACCAAGCGGTGCTGTTGGAAAGCCAGCTCTGCTTAGTCTCTACAAACATCCAAGGACTGTGTTTCCCTGCCAGAGCTGGTGCATTTGTTACTAGCTGTAGAAAAAGGCTTTGTGAAAGTTTTCCGTTAGTTAGCAACATCTTCTGACCTGAGAGTAATGCTGATGGTTGAGTTTTCCCTAAAACACATGGAGTTTTAGAAGTGGCTTTTGAATTTTGCAATAGGCCAAGTATTTAGAAATCTGGTTCATACTGAAGTGAAGCTGATGACCAAAGAGGTGAGAGGAATTACTTGAAGGTAGGGTGGTGGGACTACACCCCAGTACTCCCCACCTGGAGTACTATGTCCTGCTCTGGAGTCCTCAGCACAGGAAAGACATGGACCTGTTGGAGCGAGTCCAGAGGAAGCCACAAAAATGATCAGAGGGATGGAACATCTCTGCTCTGAAGAAAGGCTGAGAGAGTTGGGGCTGTTCATCCTGGAGAAGAGAAGGCTCCAGGGAGACCTTCTAGCAGCCGTTCAATACCTAAAGGGAGCCTATAAGAAAGATGGAGACAGACTTTTTAGCAGGGCCTGGAGCAACAGGACAAGGGTTGAGGGTTTTAAACTAAAAGAGGGGAGATATAGACTAGATGTAAGGAAGAAATTTTTTACAGTGTGGGTGGTGAAACCCTGTCCCAGGTTGCCCAGAGAGGTGGTAGAAGCCCCATCCCTGGAAACATTCAAGGTGAGGTTGGACGGGGCTCTGAGCAACCTAATCCAGTTGAAGGTATTCCCTGCTTACTGCAGGGGGAATGGCCTTGAAAGGTCCCTTCCAACCCCAAACCATTCTGTGATTATTTGAAGGTAGGGTGGTGGGATTAGTGGGTCCCCATGCAGTTGGACTGTCACAGATTGGTGGGGGGTATGACCTGCTTCTAACCAATGCATTTGCCTGCTCTGCCTAAGGTCCAGTTGAAAAGTGAAGAATCAAAAACATTTGCCATGAAAATACTGAAGAAACGTCACATAGTGGACACGAGGCAGCAGGAGCACATCCGCTCGGAGAAGCAGATCATGCAGAGCGCGCATTCGGACTTCATCGTGAGGTATTGTCCCTGCACTTCATGCGCTGCCGCCAGGGAGCAAAGCACAACCAATCTTGGTATTCCATAAAACCATGCAGGAATAATCCATTCATTGCTAGAATAACAAGGAATAATCCATCCATGGCTGGAAAAACACTTTAGCGGTAGCTTCCTCGTGAGGGACTGCAGATAAAATGCAAGGAATAAGGACTTCTCCAGACTAACATGAGATTACTTTGGCCATGGAGGAAGTCTGCCCAAGTCTAAACTCAACTCATGTCTTAACTGGTTTGCTTTGTCCCCTTGCCATGCTTACAAGGCTTTGTGGCTCCTGGAGCAAGCACACTCCCAGCCTGCAGCCTGAGCAGAGCTTGCTGATGCCAGCAGGCACTGCTCCATGTAGACATACACAGTGTGACTTGACATAGCCCCTGCTCAAGGTTAATCATCCTCTTTTAATGAATTTCTGAATTTTCCTTCCCATAAAGGGAAGCTGTAAGGCAAGGTTTAATCTTTTGAGATCATGCGCTGCCATGTGAAGAGATAGTTGTATCCAGCGCTTCTCTTCAGGGTGTGTTTGAAGATGTCCCTGCTCATGCAGGGGGGTTGGACTAGATGTCCTTGAAAGGTCCCTTCCACTCCAAACCATTCTATGATTCTATGATTAGATAAATCCAGTTCAGCATCCTTTGGCTCATCATGAGCAAATGCACTAAAACCATACCCCTCCCCAAAACCTAAGCAGATGCAATTCTTCAGTGAATAAAAAAATCACAGAATCATTAAGGTTGGAAAAGACCTCCAAGATCATCAAGTCCAACCGTCAACCCAGCACCACCAGGTGCCAGGCACTTTTGTTTGTTTTAACCCTAATACTGAAGTTCTCTAACTCTTTAAGGATTGTGAGTATCTGTCAGGAGGAAGCAGAGTTGGTTCTTTATATGGTTAAGGTAGGATAGGAGCAGTGGGTGGTGAGGACCTCTGATAGGTCAATGCATTTCACTGGCTACAGATCTGCTGTCTTTCTTCTGTTTAATCATCTCAAAGGAGTGTTGCCCAATTTGTGCAACCTCTCATCTAAGCCAAGGGTGCTGTGTCCCACCCTCAAAGAGATGCCTGAAGCACTTGCCTTTTGCCAGAGATCAACCCCGCTCCCAAAAATGGCTCCAGAGAGACATACTAATGCAGGGACGAAACCAAACCCCTGTGATAAAAGTGCAAAGGCAAGCATCTGGCTGGGACAGCCACCTATCAACTGCTAAGGGGGTGTTTCCTTCCCGGGCTGATCCCTGGGATTCCCCTGGAGCCCGCAACGTCGCCTCTGATTCATGGGTGACAACTGCAGCCTGACACTCTGCCCAGCTGCAGTTTCCTTCACGCTGTAATATTTGATTTATGACCATGCCCCCGTTACCTAGGCTAGAGCCAAATATACTTTGTGGGCTATTTCAGCCTATAGATTTATTTTTTGAAGCCTCAGCTGTCTCGGGATGGGGATGTAAAGGGAGGTGAGGTGCAAGGCCAGCCAACCAGAGGGACATTTTCACACCATAGCCAGAAAAACCCCTCCTAAATAAAAAGTCTGAACCTGCAAACGTTTCTTAATGCAACCACTGATATTCATAGCTAATAAAAGAAATACTTCTTCTTTCCCACTTTTTATTCTTTAGTAGGCAGGTGAAAAAAGGATGTGTTAGCTGTAGGTCTTCTCCTTCCATATCATGCAATAACTGCCATCCTTGACAGTAACAAGCCTCCCTTAACTATTTTGAATACCCCATGGAAATCCTGAACTGGGAAGGGACTTTCTAAGTGATAAAGTCCAACCTTTGGCTATTGCATGTGCCACAGCCAGAAAATCCTCTCTGGTTTATCAGACACCGTCTCTGCATATCCCCCTCGTTTCTCCATTTGCACATCCATGAAGGCTTGAAGTTGTTATAGTTTCTATCCTAAAATTATTCGTAATCTGTTTATACCCTTTCTTGGGCCAACTGGGATAATATTTTTCTGGGTGCTACAAGCAGAAATCTTGTAACTTCGTTAGATTAATTGTGTTTTGAGATGCCGGGGGAAAGGTGAGTTTAAAATGATCTTGAATGAACCTCTGGGATATCAGAATGGGAAAGACAAAATCCACAAAGAACCCGAATATTTTCTTAATTCATCCTGAAACTGTTTGTTAAAAATCTTTGAAGAATAGTTCAGTTTGGTTATTAAAATGCATTAAACCAGGCAAAAGAAGCAGAAGAGGCGAGGTGGCACCTAATAAAACTTGCTCATAGGTGAACTAAGAATTTCACAGAACAAAATGCTCTGTGTGGGCTTGGCAAAGGGCCAAACCACTGTGGAGCCATGGATGTCTCCACTGGATCTGCTAATATTTAGATGAATAAGAAAATAAGTGAATAAAAAACTGAATTCAAATATTTTGACATTTGAAACTTACGAATGCTCGATCTACTGAAATAGTGCGGTTTCATCATGTGTAAACTTTACGCTTTCATTACAGTTGATAAACAATATTTGACTATTTTTTTCTGCACATTTTAGGCCAGATTTGATGCTCATAAAATTTTCTGGAAAGCAATTTTTCAGCAGGGCTACCTTAACTAGACAAAGTAATTCTTTATTTCAGTAGCATTTAAATTACTGAATAATTAAAAATATTTAGTTACTCGTATTTTAGATTCTTGTATATGTTGGTTTTCTGTAATCCTTAATGTAGATTAAATGTTTATTAAGATAAATTATATTTTGTCCAACTAGGAAGAAGTAGGTTGTTTGGGTTTTTTTTAAATCCCATAAATTTTAACTGAAATGGTCAGTAAGTTTGTTCCAGGTTTTGCTGGGAAGCACATTATAACTAAGGTTTTAAATGTCAACATAGATAAAGAAAGATCTGAAACATGAGTTGATTTTTTTGCTTTTCAAGTTTGTTGTGGCTGCAAATAGTGCCTTTTGGCTACAGAATATTTCCCAGGTAGATAAGCACTGAGCATATTCAGTAGCCAAACTCCTGCCTACATCACAGCTACACCTGCTGGGATCTTTTTCTGTTAAACACACCAAAAATATAGCGGGTAACTGCTGCTAAGCTGTGTGCTGGATGCTACGCAAACTGACGGGAGACAAATGTTGTCTGGCATCGTGATGTGAAAGCATATCGGAGCCAAGCTGTAGCTGCCGGGCTGTTTTGCCATGTACCTTAGGTTAATATTTAACTGAATGCCTTTGAAAGGAACCGAATCCTGCTGTGTTTTCCCCTGCTCCATCATACAGCTCCATAATTTATAACTGGATTTATCACTAGCTGAGAAAAGCTAGAATCTGCAAAACCACCTGGTTTTATTTCTATCGTGTTGCATCAACCCTTTAATTTTTAACTCTTGGATATTCCCATGAATGGAGCAACTACACCATAACAGAATATCCCTCAGCATCCCACTCTGCTGCAGAGCTCAGGTTTGTAAAATTAATTTCTAAACAGCACAGCTGCAAAGGAACCTTTCCAGTAACCACATACAGCAGGCTTGTTCCTGCAGGCAGCCTGAACCGATGCACCCAAACATGGAACGAGGAGCACAAAACTAGTTCAACATTAAAATGAAATAAACTGGCTAATACTGAAGTTCCTGTATTTAATTCCATAGTTTCATTGTTGCATTTGTTTAATATATCATATTAAACAGAGCATGGATTTTACTGCAGAATTTAGATCACACTTGAGAAGGAGGACAAGTTCATAAAGCCTGGCTCATCTATCTCTTTAGTCAAATTTTCCTCCACGTTCAGTCCCTGGGAGGAAAAGTACTTTCAGATGCTGTGTTGGGGTTGGGGGGTGGGAGGGAGGATTTTTTTTTTGGTAGTGGGGGAAGGGCCAACCTTGTGAGAGTAAAAAGCTCCCCTGGCTT
>NW_010319885.1:0-510 GCF_000700745.2 Antrostomus carolinensis
ACTTGCTGAGGGTGCACTCAATCCCACTTCTGAAATAACACATTGTTTTGACAGTCACAATAGATTTGGAGAAAAAAGGGAAAATAACCCCTGCAAATCATGAATATCCCACTGTGTTGTTACAGGAGACAGAGATTGTGACCAGCTGCTTGGCATAATTATGTAAGATTGGATCTATTACCTGTTTTACTGACTTAATTGGCAGCTCCAACAGCAGAGGACAAAGACCATACAAGAGAATAGGGGAAAGTTCACTGCAATTATGAGTTCTTTACCTTTTGTTTTGTAGGTGAATTGCAAAGGAAGATTGGCCTGAAGGTGCTTGAAATGAGAGGAAATGCTGTGGTTGGTTATTTGCAGTGTTTTGATTTGGAGGGAGAGTCTGGACTAGTAGTGCGAGCCATAGGAACAGCCTGCACGTTGGATAAATTAAGTAACACATCTGCATTTTTACCTGCATGTAACTCCCCATCCAAAGAAATGAAGGAGTAAGTATGTGTTAATAGTTTG